>NC_046157.1:168900704-169200704 GCF_011064425.1 Rattus rattus | reverse complement strand
AAAAGGGAGTGTGTAGAGTTGGGTGAGTAGGGAGGACCTGGAAGGAGTTGGGGGAAGGGAAACTATGATCAGAATGTATCACATGGAAATTAATTTAAGAAATACTTCCACACACATGCTAGCTGAGACTTGGTTGGTCAATGCCTGGCAGTTAATAACTAAATGTTGAGCGGGTAGACCACAGTTAGATGTATATACTTCGGCCTTGTAGAGAAAGGTTGTCTGAGCCCTTAAAACACACCCAAACTCACCGCCCTTCAGGCATGAAATCTGGGTTGGTGAAACTGTTTTCATTTTCATTTCAGAAGAGGATTGCCTATGAGTATAGCAATAGCTTTTTTTTTTTTTTTTTTACATAGCTGAGGTTTTCAGTGGTTGTTTTGTTCGGTTTGGTTTTAATTCTGGAAACTTTGGGTCTTCCAAGTCACAGCTGGAATACAGTTTTGAGAATTCATGGAGGATTAACTTATCCTCTAAGCTAACCACCTTCCTCGGCTACAATTAGAAATGCGAAGGTCAGAGAAGAGCATCACAAACCCCAATGATCCTGCGGTGTATGTGACCACTCCAGAATTCTCCATAATTATCTCGCTACAATGAAACTACACAGAGGTGAATCCAAGGCTCTGCTATTCTTAGACCCCATGGGCTATGGTCAGATGCACATTCCTATGAGCAATCTCAGTGAGTTTGCTTCCCAAATTTATGCCAGTGTGGAGAACCAGCTTACCTAACCTTCTCCTAACTCAGCTCTGATGAATGACGGCCATCCAACAGGAACTAAGATTCTTCGGTTTGTCCTGAGGTCTAAGAACCCTGGGAGTGAAGAAAGTAAGAAATTCTGTGAACTTTGGAGCTTCCCTTCAGTCAATGACAAACTACAAGAACAAGAAAAATGTTCACTGACTCATTATTTCCTATGAGTCACCTCAAAATTAGATTTTATTTTTAAAAACTGCTGTAAAATCACCACAGAGATTATTTCTAAAGTAGTTCCTTCAGCTACAACTTTCAAACAAGCTGTTTAACAATCATATATTTGGGTTTCACCTTATAACTAAGAAGAGATGGGTCATAAATTTTTCCATTTGTATCACAGAATAAATAAGAACAATCCATTACATTTTTAAAGTTAACATCACTTAATTGTGTAGCTAAGACCACACAGTTACAATGTATAAAACACTGATGCACACTTAGAAGCAATTTGCATTTTCTTTCTGTCCATCTAGTAATATTTATAATCATATTATATTTTGTTTAGGTCAATTTTGCTTCTTTCTACTTTACCGAGAAAAAAATTATTCTATTAGTGACCATACAGGTCTGTTACACAAACCTGGCAAATAATTTTAAAGCCAAAATTTAAAAATAAATGGAAATATTTTTTCATTTTGTATTTAGTTAAGATGATTTTCAGCACTTCGCTGTTTCAGAAAATTTCCCAAACCTTTTCCTAAGAATCAATTTCCTATCCCCAATCAACTGTCAATTTTTACAGAAAAGGAGCAAGAAGAGTCAGGGTCTAAAATTTTTCTAAAGTGGTCAACTGTGACTTAAGAAAGCCAAAGCTGTTTGAATAGCAGCAACTGGAATGCATTTTCCACCTCCTTTAACACCGCTTTGCAAATTTACCCTATTTAAGCTCTTCAAAACCAGTATGGTGACAATTTGCCCAAACAGAAGAAATCAAGTAATAAAAGTGGGATTATCCTCAGAGGAGTATACACTCATCACATTCAAGGGCACACTCTTAAAGGGGTGAATGCTTTCTCAACTATTAAGCATTCGGTGGAGACAATATACTTCCGAGTATGCTTCACCCTGGGAAGAGATCCTTCATTTCCGCAATGCCCCTGCACCCTCTAATGGTCGATTTCAGATTCTCTTTATTAAGAACAAGTTATTCAAGGCTATTCAAAGAGCTCATCTTGTACATTTGAATTTTTATTAAAATGATGGCATGTACACACTTTGCCCCTTTAAATCTTCATAATCCAGAGCCTTCATAATCTCAGACAGTAATTGAAGCTCATACCTCTTCACGCGGTTGAGGAAATAGAGTTGGGGGTAGGACAATGACTAGAAACACTCTATATTTTCCAATTGTCTCTGATATATTAACAGGCTAATACGATTTTAAGATCCTGCCCCCTAGGCACAAAATAGTTCAACAGTAAGAACTCCAATTGCTATCAGAGACCCTACTTGCCGATACTAATGTAGTAGCATGCTAAAGTCAGTAGAATCCATTTGAGCCTACTTGTGCAAGCCATAGCAACGACCTGTTATCCTCCTGGTATCCTAAAATGAATGGAAATGAGGCTTTCTAATTATCAATAGCAAGATTAACCAACACACACACACACACACACACACACACACACACACACACACACACAGACACACACACACACAAATTTTATAACTTAGTTATATGCTATCTCAGAAACCTTAATCCACAGATCATTATAAATCTAATGACTAATCATTACCTTTCTATTACATTTAATTTTGTACCAATAATAAAAATTGCCCTCCTTGCTTCAATTACTTACACTTTCATGCGCACATAGCACTCAGAAAATAGGAAAATTTAATCTTAAGATATCTCCCCATTTTATTAGCAGATATTCATCACACCATCTACTGTTTCATTGTTTCTTTTACATACCTGTTCATCATGCACTCGGATTCATAGCCATCTCCCCTGTAATTACAGGCCTAATTCCTGAGTTTATGCTGTTGACAATGATAAGGGACACACACAGGCTTTCTGATAAAGAAAACAACTGATAAACGTGATCACGTCAGAAAATGAGTGAAACGTTTACAACAAGCAAAGCATTCCTGGGTGATCCCACCCCACTCGGGGCTGATGGTACACACTGGAGAAGGACAACATGAGACCTCTGTGAATCTTATATCCCTAATTTATACAAAGGTCACCCCTTCAGCAGAAAAGAATGTGATATTCTGCATCCTCTTTCTCTTCTTTCTTTCTCTATTTCCCCCTCTCTCTGTCTCTCTCTCAGTGTGTGGGGGGGCAATAATTTGGATTTCAAAATAAAATATTATTTGGGTGTAGTAGTACATATCTGTAATCAGAGAACTCACTAGATAAGACATAGCTTAATTACGTTGTATGGTAGAAGCCAGCCTGACAGACATGGGATCCCCTCTTAAATAAATAAACAAACAGACAAATACCAAAATTTCAGCTACTATCATTAAGGACACCAAAAGGAGCATCTAAATGAGTAACACCTTGAAAGACAAAACACAAAATAATGTCTGATGGAACTCCGATATCATACAGGATGGTGTGGCAAATATTTAAAGTTTTCATTAATTTCTAAATAGCAGGTGAATTTTAAAACCAAATCAGGGCGAAAGAGATGGCTCTGGTTAAGAGCACCTGAGTTCCATTCCCGGCGCCCATGCTTGACCTATTACCACCACGTGCACCTCCAGCTTGAGGGGCTCTGACACCCTCTCTGGCCTCTGAGGGCACCTGGACTCACAGATGCATTTCCATACAAGCAAACACACACACACACACACACACACACACACACACACACACATATAATATTTAAATGAAATTCTGAGTGGTCTGTCTGAAAATGTGATTATTTCTAGCATCAGTCAAAAACAGGGCTTACCAGGCTCTCAAACTCTTCAAGGTCATATCTTACTATGGCAATGTACAGCTCCATGTGTGTTGAACGAAAACACAGCAGACCCATCCATAAGAACATGAAGGTTTTAGAGTTAAAGTACTAAAAGCTATACTTCCAAAATGTAAAACCCTAGGGAGGCTGGGAGCACCTGCCTTACACGGCAGCCATGGGTGCTATTGTACATGGTCCCACACTGCCGTCTCATGAACACTGAGGATGCTGTGAAATTGCCAAATGGTCAGCACCAACACTGTCCTATATTCACTCTGTCACAATAACCCACACTGAACGTTGAAACTCATCTTTAAATGCTCTCTTTGAGTGCACATTGAGAATAACTACTATTAAAATGCACCCTGCCAATATATCCATTACAAGTTTACTGTGCAAATACTTGATGGATTAAAGCTCATGTGAGTTGGAGATTTAATCATTTGACTGAGGTTCAAGTTACGCAACTATTAAATGTACTCATACTCACATAAAAAGCCTTTTAGGAAGCCAATGGACGTTGTTCCAAAGCACTTACCTAGGAGTTCCAGGCCCTTCAAATCTGACATACATCATTACTTTTGCTTATTTAGATTTATATATTTCATACTGAGTAATTAAAAACTCATTTCTATTTATCATAAACAATTCCCTTCCCTTTACCATTGCTATACATTGTCCTAGCAACATGAAATACATGTTGGTATCCTACAGACAGCAGAGAGTAGGAGCCCAGTGCCTGATGCACAGAAGAAATGACTAGCTACGCCCAATAAATGTTACTTGAGTTTATTTTTCACAGCATCTATTTCCATTTATGTATTAACTGAAAATGCTTTCAGAATTCTCAAAATTCAAATTACCATTTTTTTTTACTTTCTGTCATATGTTATAAATTAAACATAACCGCAGCTATAAAAATAATGAAAGCCACTGTGTATTCAAACAATTTAGGCACTTGGGGGCATTAAGTTCGGGTTTTTTAAGAATTAAAATACTTTAAATAAAATGTCCTCAGAAAAGGACACTAAAGCCAAGGGAATTCACATTTTTTCTCTCTTCTATTTCTCACACACACATACAAAAAACTATGTTTCAATATTTATAAGACTAAGAATAATGGGTGTGCATAATATTGCTTTAACATACACTTTTGCCTTTTAAGACCAGTTTAAACCCTGTGATAGGCCAAGAACATAGACTTAATTATGCAGAAAGAAAGATGATTTAACTGCATTGTGCATTCAATAGACAAAAACCCAAGGAAAGCTGTCCTGACTGAAACATTTACAGATCAATCCATTACATTGATTTGGAATGAGTTGTACTGTAATTTAAGGCATAGATTACTCAGGATAAAGAAGAAAATTCTATTTCTAAAGCTCTTTCGTTTGACCGTACACTTAACCTGAGAATTTTCAAGAAACAGTGATTTTTTTTTCTTAACCTTAATAAGCACGGCTTTATGTAAATAATAGGTTTTAAAAGAGTAAGGATAAAGAATGTAATTATAACTAAATTTGATGGTCTCCCAAAACATGTGTGCTTGACTTAATCAATTCAATAAACCATTGATGTCTTATTAAGAGACGGCATCTGTATTTGAAAATGGTTTAACCTACAAACAATGCAGACAGTATTATCGTCTCACTTCCTATTTCTAATGTAATGTTGAAGGAAAAGCTAAGGTTTGGCTCTGTCTTCATGCTGGGGGTAAGTTCTATGGGACTCGATAATTAACCTGCATTTTTTTTTCCCTCCTCAAATCTCCTGATGACTTGCTCTCTTATTTTTCTGTGGTTTAGATACTTTGTTTTGTTTTGGTTTTTTTTTCAAGTTTTTCATTGACATTCTTAAAAGTTAGGGACAATGAAAGTTTCAACAGCACAGGGTACCTTTTTAGAAAGCCCAGAATGTGGGTTTCAGAAAGACTCACCAAAATTTAATTGCACATCAAACAAATGTAAAGGATGGTCAATCAGGTACTTAACACTTGATTCTTGGAGAAGATAGAATAACATCATTCTCTCTCTCTCTCTCTCTCTCTCTCTCTCTCTCTCTCTCTCTCTCTCTCTCTCTGTGTGTGTGTGTGTGTGTGCGTGCGTGCGTGCGTGCGTGCGTGCGTGCGTGCGTGCGTGCCTGCCTGCCTGCCTGCCTGCCTGTCTGTCTGTCTTGTCTTATTTTGAGACAGTCTCATGCATCCCAGGCTGGCCTAGAACTCACAATGTAACCAACTATGGTCTTACACTTTTGATTCTCTTGCTCCCACCTCCCAAGTCCCAGAATTACAGATACGTACCAACTAACCCATTTTATCTGGTACTGGGGATGCAAACCACAGCTTCCTCTCTCCTGGGCAAGCATTCTACCAACCAGGATACAGCTTCAGTCAAACTTGTTTTCTTTCTAAAGAGAAATGCAAGTCCCAGTGAAAGCTGGTGTCCTGACAGCATGGTTGAGTTTAACCATAATTCGCATCTGCATCATTCCTGAGGCAACAAAGGTCAAGTCGGATTTCAACAGGGTCTGTCCACAGCACTAAGTCTTTCACATTGGTCTCTTCTTATTACGCTCTTTTGTGGAGCTCAGTTCCTTCCTCTGAGCAATGATGCCACTAAACTGTGTAACCTCAGAGTTCGGTTCTGATTTTTAACTGTTCTGAGCTCTTTATAAATGGAGTAAACACATTGACAGCCGACCTCACTCTACAACCTATTAAAACCACAAACGTGATATCGAAGTCACGCATGACTCCATAAACATGAAAATTTGGTTAAGGCACATGTAAGTTATTAAAATCCCATATAAAATTCATTATCAAAGTCCTAGCAACACAAAATGGGTTTTTGAAGTCATCCTCAAAAAGTCCTCCTTGCTGCTAGTAAAATGAACAAAAACATAAGAAATGAAATAGAAAGCAGAATAGAAATAAAATCGTCTTTCTCACCGGGGTTCCTGAAAATGAAGGAAGATGAAGAAAGGAAGTGGGGGGGGGGGGCAGAAACTGTAGTTTATGCAACAAATTATTACTAATGACTTTTTAGTTACTCTGATAAATGTCAAGAGCAATTTAAATGTTCAAAAAACGGTTACCCTGTTGCACCACAGCAGTTCTGTTTTCAAATAGATTTCCTGAACTTTGCCATGAAATTTCAAAACAACTACCGCTCATCGATAGGAATAAATGATGTTGCCGTGACATTTCTCCTATAATTTTTAACGGGATCCGAGCTGCCTAATGTTTCTAATTGAAAATTTTCTCTTTTTTTCCTCTGGTTATGAATAGGCAAGGAAGGAGACAAAACATGGGTACTCCCTATTACTTGAGACACAATTATACTGAAATTCGGTGTCTAAAACGTCAATTTGAAATACATTTGTCTCACCGTTTTCAACTTATTTCTAAGGTAATTCTAGAGTTGAATTTAATTATAGACAAATAGGCATCTTTATTTAAATATTCGTTGTTAACTGTATTACTCACAAAGGTTTTTGAAAGCTAACGCCTTTTCAAGCTGGGTACAAGAAACACAACCTTAGCTACCACTGCCACCTGCTGTTGACTACAAATAATTTCCTAGCATCGAGTAACAGAATTAAGAGAACAGAAACAAGAAGTTGAATGGGTAGAGAGGTTAGAAGAATCTGGGAGGAACTGAAGGGAAAAAAATATATTGTATGAAAAGTTTTTAATAAAAATTTACAAACCAAATAGGAAAATAAACAAACGAGTACATTGTTAGAAAACAAACGTCAGGATGATAGATACTAAAGATGTTTTCTGTGCAAGCTGCTGATGTCTTTTTTTCTGACAACGAGGTAGGTTATACCTCTGCTAAAACAGGAGACTGAAAGTTCTCCTGAATCTTTGTGCTGATTTATATTTGATTTGGGTATTTTTTAAAAAGATGCATGTTTTAATAAGTCAAAAGGGGGTGGGGAGAGGTGCAGCACTGAGAAGCCAGGGAGCAGCAGCTGTGAGGGTGGGTTCTTCTGGGAGAAATAACAGATTTCCTTCTGAGAAAACAGTGTTTAATGTACACAGGGAGACATGAGCCTACAAGGAGATATTCAACCCATTGATCTAATGCTGGTGCATCCGGCTGATGAAGATGTGGGAACTCACTGTTCTAACCCTTGTCTTCCTTAGGATTAGACACATTTCTAAAGAAAAGAAGCTGAGGGGGGAAAAGACATTTTGAATCGGCGTTTCACCTGGAGCCGTGGGGCAGCTCTACAGACATTACAGGACTGGAGTTCGCCTGAAATAGATTTAAGATCCCACAGGAAACTGAGAAGAGTGTGGGTATCCGAACTTTGTTGAGGGCATTTAATGAAATTAAATAAATTCCTGTTGGTAAATAGATTAGAAACGCAGTTCTACTTTGGACCCAGAGTGGAGACATGACATTCTAAGCTACCCGAAACATAAGACTACAATGATATATTTCTGTTCCCTTGATTGGATGGTATGTTATCTTGTTTCGTGTCAACTTGACACTAGCTAGCATCACTTTGGAACAGGAAACCTTAACTGGGAAAATGCCCCGACCAAGCCTGTGGAGTTTTTTTGATTGATAATTGATGTGGGAAAGCCCAGCTAACTCCGGCCCATGGCACCCCTGAGCTGGTAGTCCTGCTTCTATAGGAAGGCTGACAAGGGGAGATGGGGAGTAGACAGACAGAGGCAGACACAGAGAGATACAGATATGTTTGTGTGTGGGTATGTAAATACATATACATATATAAATACATATATGTACAAATATATAATATATATAATATATGTTTATATTTATTTATATATTTATATATTTAATATATAGTATATATAAATTTATATGTTTACATATATAGAGAGAGAGGAGAGGGAGAAGAGAAGAGGAGAGGAGAGGAGAGGAGAGGACAGGACAGGACAGGACAGGAGAGGACAGGAGAGGACAGGAGAGGACAGAAGAGGACAAGAGAGGAAAGGAGAGGACAGGAGAGGACAGAAGAGGACAGGAGAGGACAGGAGAGGGCAGGAGAAGACAGGAGAGAAAGCTGGCTGAAAAGTCCATGAAGAGCAAGCCAGGAAGCAGCACTCCTCCATAGCTTCTGCATCAGCTTCTGCCTCTATTTCTGCCCTAATTGCCCTCATTGATAAATCATGTGGTGGAACTATAAGCTAAAATAAATCCTTCCTCGCCCAACTTTTTTGTTTGTTTGTTTGTTTGTTTGATTGGTTGGTTGGTTGATTGGTTGGTTGGTTGGTTGGGTTGGGTTGGGTTGGGCGGGATGGGTGGGTTGGGATTTTTTTTTCCGGCCGTAGTATTTGAACAAAGCAAGAGAAACCCTAATGAAGACAAATGGGCAGGAGGTCACACGGAAGCTGATTCACCTGAAGGTGCACTCAGGAGGGAAGAGTAGTTGTGTCCATAATGAGATAATGTAGTTATGTGTCCTAAGAGAGCCCTCCAATACATTTGAAGCCTGTCTTCTTGTCTGTGTTCTAACTAAAAGAACACAACCTTTCCTCCTCTTTGAATTCAAGCCAAAAATCCTCAGCAAAGGAGTTTTAATAATAATAAACATTACTATTTAAATATCCATGCCTCGAGATCTAGACATTCTCCCTCTTCTTTGGTGGACCTCCCACTTTCACAACTGCTAACAGAGCTCCATGGACGAACCTACTGACTTCCCTGCATTCTAATTCACTAGGCCTGATGATGTCCTCTGCCTGTGACTGCTCTCCCTCTCCATGATCCATCTCCTGCTTCCTGCAGTTTCTAGCTACATCCCTTGTGGTTTTCTTAGAAACGCATTGTCTTCCATCCTTTCAGGACATTTGAAAATTGTTTTGATCAATGAAACCAAGACTCATAAAAGGGACCCTGATCCCCTGGTGACATCTTGGACCCCGAAGGAATATTGACATTGACACACTTAATAGATATTCTAAAGTCTGGGAAGGGCAGGGATGTTTTTCTAGACAATAGTAAGAACTTCTCCCCTCCATGACTTCAGAGAAGCATGATTTGCAGAAGCCTTACATCTCTCAGGAGGTGCCCAGTTGTGTTGTTGGAGCATTGACCTAACACTGTCTCTGGGGTAAGGCTGCAACAAATCCTATAAAAGAACTTGAGAATGCCCAGTGCTTTTTTTTTTTCTTTAACAATTTAACAGCTTCAAAGCTGTCAGTTTAGTTGCCTTTAAAACATTATCAAAGTACTTTAGTTTCCCAACAGATAGGGAAAAAAAATAAAGAACTTTCAAAGTACTTCTTCATGAGGATTGAGAATTTTATTATTATTTAAAATGAAACTTCATTTTTAAACCTTTCATTGAAATAGAAACGTAACCATTGAGTATCAGACAGCTTTTGGTTTATCCATCCTCTTCCTGGAATTTTCCCTTTTTCTCTATGCATACAAACTTAGTCCCCACTAGCCATGAGCTCTACCAGCTGCTGCTTCCCTCCTCTGAGAATTCTAAATACGGATTCAGAAACAAAAGTTCAGTCTTCGTGTTGTTTTGTAGTAGCAAGAGGCAACCTATGGAGCTGTCATTAAGTGCTAAGTCTATGGAAATAAGCAGAAATGTCCATATATAAAAAGTAACAAGAGAAACACATATAGAAGAAAAGAAGAAGACTTGCATATAAAAAGGATCAACAACTACTGGCAGCTTCTCAGTCCTCTAGGAGCACACAGGTGCGTCTGTGTGCAGCTTCCGAAACACAGGCCCTACATTCCACATACCTCTGTCTATTGCACTAACACAAGTTTCATATGAGATTCTCTTCTTAACCCCAAAATCTTTGACCCCCAACAATTTACTGACACAAGAAATGCAGGAAAACATATGATCCAACGGCAACAAAAACTAGAGTCCTAGTCAATGAGAAAGCACAGAAATATGTAGATATTTAATCCTAACATCAAATTTTAGAGAAAAGTATCCCTCACAGAAAACCATATTTATCTTGAGTGGGGTTCATGTCTAGGACTTATAAATGCCTTTAGTGGATTATATTCATTCTAAGTGTTTACCTGTGTTTCTTATGAACCCCTCTGCAGCAAGCCATCATGGAAAGAAGTCTACCTCCTCTATCCCAGGTTTGACAATGTGATATGCATTCGGGACAATCAGAAAGGATTTAACACATTTCCTAAGACACCAATTAGTACAGTCACAGCACCACTGCCATTCCTTGGTGGCCTTCTTCCTCTTTGATCAGGTAAGGACAACAGCATGAGAACCTCTTCCAAGTCAGCCTCCAATAGACACATTACAAGAATAAGAAATAGGCCTCCATTGTTAGAACTGGAATTTGGGGATGGATTAGTACATAATATAACATGGCTAGACTGACTTATGACTGTCTCAAATAGATCCTCATTAGGAGAAATGATAAGGGACAAGAATGTGAATATTTCACTGTGAGGTTCATTTACTCATTACTAATAAGCTTGCACTTTAAATATACCCTTTTAGATTTCAAGCAATCATGCTGTTAATGATTTTAAAACTCTTTGCCCACAGTGTTTGCTAGAGGATAATAAATTCATCCAAGTTTCTAAAAATTGACAATACATTTATCAAAAGGCCCTATTTCTGGGACTGAAGAGAAAGCCCAGCCATTAAGAACACTTACTGATCTTCCAGAAGACCCTTATGTGATCCCTGCCCCTATGCTGAACAGCTCACAAGCACTTTATGTCCAGCTCCAGGGATCCAACACCTTTTCTGACCTGATGGTACCTGTATGTACAGGGTATGCAGAAACATAGACATAAACACACACACACACACACACACACACACACACACACACACACACACAGAGAGAGAGAGAGAGAGATTAAAATGAATCTTAATAAGCCAATTATTCCTAAAGTATATTTCCTAAAGACATTTTAATTTTATCATCTGTTCTTTACTAAAATCTGAACATTACTTTTTAAAACAAAAAATAAAGAAAATGTTCTTGGCAGGTGCTATAGATCCCTTGCATATTATGCAAACATCTAACAACAAGGACTCTGACACTTTCGAACAGTACAATTCCAACTGCAACAGAACCAACTTCACACCAGCCTTACTCCCAGCTGTTCTATGACTATTGCTTTAAATGTAGTGAAGACCTAGCTTCATCAAATTAGAACTGTTATGTGTATATTATAAGAAGCTATTTACTAGTTTATTTAGGGAGACACATACCTCGGTGTACATACGGAGGTCAGAGAATGGCTTGCAAGTCTTGGTTTTCAGGAAATTGAACAAAGCTGTGTATCGTGGGGAGGGGGGGGATGGGGAACTGGGGGTAGCCACCATAAAGTCCCAGATGCCAAGAAAGCAAGAGGCTCCCAGGACCCAACCTGGATGACATTAGTCAAAATACCCAACAAAGGGGAGAGAGAACCTGTAGAGACCATATTCAAAGTTTAGGCACTGTCCCTGGTTGAGGTATGGGGCCACCCACCCATCTCTAAAATTTTAAATCAGAATTGCTCCTGACTAAAGGAAATACAGGGACAAAGAGTAGAGCAGAGACTGAAGGAAACGTCATCCAAAGACCGCTTCACCCGGGGATCCATCCCATATGCAGCCATCAAACCCAGACACTATTGCTGATGCCAAGTGCTTGCTGACAGGAGCCTGATATAGCTGTCTCCTGAGAGGCTTTGCCAGAGCCTTACTGATACAGATGTGGATGTTTGCAGTCAACCAGATGGAGCATAGGGACCCCAGTGGAGGAGTTAGAGAAAGGACTGAAGCAGCTGAAGGGGTTTGCAACCCAATAGGAAGAACAATATCAACCAACCAAACCCCCCAGAGCTCCAAGGGACTAAACCATCAACCAGTGAGTACCATGGCTCCAGCTGCATATGTAGCAGAGGATGGCATTGTCCAGCATCAATAGGAGGAAAAGCCCTTGGTCCTGTGAAGGCTTGTTTCCTGAGTGTAGGGGAATGCCAGGATGTTGAAGTGGGAGTGGATGGGTTGGGGGGGGGAGCATCTTCATAGAAGCAGGGGGAGGGGGATGGGATAGGGGAGCTGCAGAGGGGAACCGGGAAAGAGGATAAGATTTGAAATGTAAATAAGTAAAATAACCAATAAAAATTTTTAAAAAGCCAGAACACATAAAAAAGAGGAGTAGGCAGGTAGTGAAGAGTATGCCTTTCTAAGGAGAAAGCTTCGTTCTAAAGCAATGAGTAGTTATTTCTAAAATGATAAGGAAAGGATGTAGAATGAACCCTGAGTGGGTGTGGAAACCTGAAGGTTTCCAAAAGCAATTACATTCTGTGTAGTCCAAGCTATCCAAGGCTGAATACATTTAGTTTTAAGGTTCTTTCTCTTAAGATGAACTTAATATCGATGGTGCTGGGATGTAAAATGGAAGTGTCCTGCTTGCTGTAACCCGTGTCCCCTCCTCCCCATGTTTTACAAAGTTTTCCTGGGTTATCGGTGTGTTTGTAAAATTGTAAAAGGGAAAATAAAAGACCTGGTTCACTCTTTTCATCCTATGGATACCAAGAATCCAACTCGGGTATCAGGGTTGGCGGCGAGCACTTTCGCCAGCTAAGCCATCCCGCCACCCCTGAAGCTACATTTTTCACAATGCTATATTTCATAGGGTTTTTTCTGTAACCATAAAAATTATCAAATAGACAGTAGAGTAAATGTGAGGCCAGTTCTATAGTCTGTCATGTGACCAGCTCTCTGATCCCAGATGAGCCACATTAAAGCTCTAAGCTGGTAAGATTTCACCCCAAAAAAAAAAAAAAAAAAAAACTGTGTAAGTTTTGCCTATTGCATAGAGGAGGAAACATCACACTATGTTTTCTGGTTTCATAAAGGCATCACAATTGTGGATCAGTCTCAGGCACCTAGGGGTTGGCCACTGTACCTGCAAGAGGTTTAACTCAATGGCTATTGGCACGTAACTGTGAATCCTAATCTTCAAAAGGGAGCGATGGGGCCGTGGGAGAAACCAAAGAATCGACAGCCTGATTTAGTTACCTAAATCATGTACAAACCTTAGACTATTGAAGAACCATGACCTTCCTTTTTTCTTCCTTTATATTTTTTCTCTTTTGAGACACTCTTGCTATGTGGGCCTAACTGGCCTGAAGTGTTCTGTGTAAGCCTGGCTTTCCTTGATATCGCTTCCATCTAGCAGTTACAGGTTTGTGTCACCAAATTCTGTTAAAGACCATTGGTACATCTCCCCTCACCAAATCATGACAACCACAATAAACCACGTCCATGAGAGAACTCACTTCTTCAGTGCCCTTTAATATTCTACAGGACCACTTGATAACTGCTCTCCATTGCAAGAACTTGGATTCATGTCCATACCAATAAAGAGATTAAGAACTAGCCAAGTGCTTTTCACATGTATACTTGTAACCATGTAGTGATTGTGTGAGGTAAATAATACTAAACATCCGATATTTATAAAAGAAAACCAAGGCACAGGTTAATTAACTGCCTCAAAAATCATATATTATAAACAGCAAAAGAAGCTTGAACCCAGACAGGCAGTATTAAAACTCTTTATCAGTCCATGTTATCTACATATGCACAATGGAGTCAAACTGTCGGGGAACAGAAATGGCTGTGAACCCAACCATTATGGGTTCTTCATCTGAATCTGTTATTTCCATCACTGTCACGTCACCTGGGAAAGGGGACTCAATAAGAACAGTGTAGTTTACATTAGTCTCTGAATATGCCTGTGAGAGATTAGTTAAGGTGAGAAGACGCGCCCTGAATGTATGTGGCACCATTTCAGGGCTGGGCTGTGAGCTGAAGGAGAAGAAGAGAGTTGTTCCATGCTAGCATACAAGACTTATTTCACTGCTTTTTGCACTTAACCATGAATGCGATTTGATTAACTGCTTCAAGTTCCCGCTACCTTGATTTACGCTCCATGATGAACTGTAACCTGGGACCGTAAACCAAATAAACCCTTTCTTCCTTAAGTTGCTTTTAGCAGGGTATTTCATCACAGCAGCCAGAAAGAAAACTAAAACAACGGCTATAATGTATTTCCTTTGTTGTCTTTGAAGAATCCATTTTTTTATTTCGCTGATGGGGATAGAAAATATGTACTGATAAAACAGATTTTATTCTCGGTAATGAAAACATATAGCTGAAAAAGTTAGAACCAGGAACAAATAAGAGTATAGCAAATATGTAACAGCAAGGAATGGCTGCAGCACCTAGAACATATCATCGTTGCAACACAGTATGCCATAGGAATGCATCCCGAATATATAGACAGTGCATGACTCTCACACCTTTAAAGAATGAATGCATACAGGCAGGGGTCTAGCTCAGTGAGCGCATTTACAAAGCTCTGGTTTCAAACCCTGGTACCACTGATTACTTAGTTAATTAATCAAAATATATGGCAATGATAATACAAAAATGAGTCATGATATTATCAATGGAAACACATAACAACAGTGTGAATATACTTAAATATTCTTAGACTGAGATGTGAACACCATTGGCAATTTCTCAAAAGCTGTTGTTTTTGTTGAAGAGATAGGCTATCTGTGACTTGAGAAATCATTCATTGTTGACAAAATCTACATATTTCCACGTTTGAATATCTGTAAACTTCAAGAAACAATCACAAAATATAGTTTCATTTAAGGAGCTCAAATTTGATATATACATATAATTTCCATTTTAGCATTCAAAGAAATACAAAAGAATATATCAGCAAAGGTGGCAAAAGTTTATTACCTGCATGAGCCACTCTTAGAAGAAGACTATTAGATTCTTTCAAAGAACTAATTTTCCTTAAACGATCCACAATTGAAATTCTGGTGGTTACAAGAAAAGATCTTATTTTTTAAAAAGTAAATTTGAATGAAAAAAAGTTCAGATGTGTTATGGTTTGCCCTGGAGTTATCTATATTTTGATTTTAGTTTCGCTGCTCCAAGGACAGCTGCCTAGTCACTACTCAGGACTCAGGTGACTTTATCAGAACCTTCTCACAGGAAGTTGGAGGAAGAGGAGGAGAGAGGGGGTCAGCGGAGAAGGAGGAAGATGGAGCCGAAGCACGTGGCACGGAGAAACCACAAGTCATGAAGGATTTCAGAGCTGGGGTAGGACAATGTAGTGGTGGATCTGCCCAATCTAGGCACGAGCTTGTATTCATATTAATTGAGTTGTGTTTTCTTTGCACGGGCATATTCGGGTTGGAGAGGTTACTGCAACACAGATATGCTACCTATAAATAAATCCCATACATTTTATATCCAAATTTTTCCAGAATCAATCTATCAGAAGAACGGAAAATGGGTCGTATCAATATGCCGCTGAATAAAGATTACCACTGTGAATTAAATCACTGAATATCTGCTTCTGTATCCACAAAGCAAGTTTCCTTTCCAAAACAGTAATTGGAAGATGCCTATGTGTTCATTTTTAAGAGCCTCGGTGAAGGTTTTTTTCCCATCGTGTATCTGTTGCTTTTCTAACACTGTCAGTAAGTTCAGGGGGACGTCTATAAGTTTCAATCATATCTAAAGTATTAAATAACTAATCCGCCATCACGAACTGCTCCAAAGGAGAATGTGTAGCCAATATACTTCTTCAGAGAGCTATCATAATTGCTTCACTCCACTTTCAATAAGTGATCTATAATGAAACTTGCTCTTTAGGCTTAACCTAGATCTGTGACCTGTGGGGGGAAATTGAGTCTTTGTAAAATGTGTTACAGTTTACTCCTAAGAATGCAGAAGCAGCACAACTGATGAACCAGCAAATCTGCTCTGACTTATTTAGACTTTGCTGAATGAATTTGAATATCATCAGAATACATTATCCTTACCCGTAATATGTTTCCCGTGATCCACTCTATCCTCACTCGTTTGGAAAATAACTTTGAGGACATGCTAGTCTTGCGACATTATATGAAACTAACAGAAAATATCCTTAATTTTTCTTTATGTTTGAGACGTCCACAAGTGTATACAATGTAATACAGTCATACCCACCCTCTTCCCCCCACCTCTATCTCCTCGCACATCCCCACATGCAACAACATTCCTTTCTCCCAATTTCTTGTGTGCTAGAGCATGGGCTATCTACCAGTGGCCACATCATCATCATCACCACAATCATCATCATCACCATCATCATCATCATCAACAACAACAATGTCAACATCATCATCAATAGTAATTATAATAATAATCAATAACAATAATTTTTTTTCATTCTGCAACTATATACTGTCAGTATGTCCTCAGAAGGTATGGGGGAGGTAGGGATAGGAGATCATCTACCTAGCCTATGCTGCAATTTTGACTGACTTGATAACGTGTAGGTCCTGTGCAAGTAACTAATGCAATAGCATTAGTGTGGGTTCACGTTTGTGAGAGCCACGTCACGTTAAGGAGACATTTCCCAGCATTCCTTCCCATTTCCATCTCTTCCCCTGGGAGAGGGGATTAATATCTATGCCTCACTTAAGACAGAGCATTCAGTTCCTTGGCATTTTGATCAGTTTTCCCTCCCTCTGCTGACTGCTGCCCACCACAAGAGCAAGCCTCTTTAACTAGGACTGAGAATAGTCTGGATCTATAGATATAAACTGGGCAGATCACAGAAGTCTGGGCTGAGAGAAAAATACTATTTTTTTTAAATGACAGCAATGAAACTGTCAATAGAAAAAAAATGTTTTAAACCAAGAGAATGAAACGTTTACATAAAGATTGGTAGTGGTAAGTAATTAATGAAGTTTCATTCCTAGAATATTTACCATGGATCATGCAAGAACCATAAAATAAAGATTAAAATCACACTTCTACCAGTAAACGCGTATCTTATATGTCTTGTTAAGTATGTTCCTCTTCGTGTAGGTAGAGTATACATGACCTGGTGCACATGCGAAGGTCAAAAGCCAACTTGTGGAAATAGGTGCTTCCCTTCCAACATGTGGATCCTGAGGGAAAAACTCAGGTCACCCGTCTTGGCAGCAAGCACCTTTAAGCATTGAGCCCTGGGCCCTGTCTACCCCTTATCAACATTCCTATTAAATTTACCTCCCCTTCCTCTTTCCCCTCTCTTTTTTCCCCTCCTAACCTGACAGACTGTGTAGGATATGACAAGAGTTAGACACATCTAAAAATGTAAAGATGAAAAGATAGTTGTTTCTTAAAGGAACTCCTAATCTTACTGATGTCACAGAAGATGGGATGGCTTCTACGTAGAGATGGGAGGTGAATACAAAGTCCCATCCCTAGCCAGGGCACTGTTGTCAATTTCTAGCTTCTATGAGAAAGATGAATGTAACCTCTGGCAACTTGACATAGTCCCGTGGAAGACCACACACAGAGAGAATATCTAGGCAGCACAAATTGGTCTTGGCAGTTAAAAAAGTTTTAAAACCACAAAGTTACATGGATAGGAAAGAGGGGTAGATCTTGGAAAAGTTGTGCAAGAGAGCTAAATATAATCAAAGCATGTTCTGCCATACTCTCAAAGAACTTTTTGAAAAGTATGACAAAAGATGTATGATAAGAGGAAGTGTTAGTTTATAGTGCATTGGTGGAAACAGATAGTAGGATACAGTTGTTTCCCTGAGATGCCAACAAGCACAAGGCTTAGTCTTAGATAGAAAGTTAGACGTACACAAGGAAATGGTGTACAGGGAAGAGGAGAGACGGGAGAGTTAGGTGTTTCTACCAAAAGAAGTGAAAGTTGAAACACCATCGCCTCTTTAATTATATGATTATTTCTCTAAGATACACAGCAAATGGGACTGATGGAGTTTGCCAAAACTGTGGATAAGTGGAACTAGGGATTCACAAGACAAACAAGTATGTGAAAAGAAATGTTTACTGTTAAAACAAGTACTGTTAAATAAATAATAAAATGAAATGATATTGTTAAAATACCACCCCACTTTTTAGCTCCATAAACAGAATAGATATATAGCATCTTAGCATTTTAAACCTTATATATATATATATGTATACATACACATATATATACTTATATACTATATAAGTAAATAATATATAAATATATTTTAATTAGTGGCATTGCAGTTAAAAAAAGGAAGGACCTTCTATGTGCTCTCTTGAATTTAACGAATAGTAATTAAACATTTTAGAAAACTAAAGAACAAACAGATTTCAAAAGACCACTTGGCTCTCTTCTGGCAGGTAAATGTAAACACATATTGGGAGGGGGGTCACTGCAAAGCCAAGATAACAGTCTCAGGGGGAAGCCCTTGATGATGATTTTGGTCTAGTCAAAAGGCCAAGGGCAAGGCCTAGACTGATTATTGGAGTTTATAAACTATAAATCATGGTGACTTCCATTATCCATTACATTCTGGCCCTACATAATTCCATGTCCTTCCAAAACGTAGGCTTCCAAGTCAAGCTATAATATACTATCCTATCTGAGATCACAAAAACACAATGATAAAAATATGATTTCATGATAAAATTTTTTAAAATAAATGTAATCAATCCTTACCATTTTATGATAGATTTTTTTTAATCTTTCCCAGCTAAGTGGAATTAAAACTTGATTGTGGAGAACAGGAGGGAGGCAGAGATCATGTGGAAGTGAAGCGGATGCTACTGGCTAACACACAATAGACTGCAGCATTGAATTAGTTCCCGCATCATCCTGAAGGATGAGCAAGGTGGTACTGTTTCTCTGACAGGTTCCAAAGGCTAAGGCTTTGCAAATAGATCTGTATCCAAATGTATCAAATTTCCTTTCCTAAGGAAAGAAGAAAATAAGCCCCCAAAAAAGTAAAAAAACAAAACAACCAACACAGATGGCCCTGGTGGAGATTAAATATTTGTTTTTAACAGATTAGAGATATTTTGTATAGCTGATCTTCAGTAAGTTTCAACTCTGGAAAAGGGAAAGATTTGGTAACAGAAATTGATCCATTTTGACCTTCCTGCGGGCTCTATTCATCAACATTTTAAGAACTCCTTATGGGTTTTTTGAATAAATGAATAAGTCATAGTTTAAAGAGTACTGCAGGTCAAGGAGCCTGATCCTTCCTAGGCTGTGTCACACCTGCCAGGAGAGCTCAGTGTGCTTCACGCTGGAGGTATTTTTTTTACCAACAACGGACAACCTTTGAACTAAGACTGAACGGAACGTGATAGGAGCCACTGCCCCCAGCGCTTTTTAAACAGGTAACAGCTCTTCATCCTAGCTTTCTGAGAACTTCACATGACCTTCCTTAACAACTTTAGCATCCCCACAATCCTGTCTGTTGAATTTATATTGGAACTGGATAAACAGTACATTGACAAAAAATAGATTTTCAAGAATCTTCCACGAAAATAGATAAAACATTTGACCACAACATTAAAAGTCATTAGAAAATGCCGGAAATCCATTTTATCTATCATCTATCTATCTATCTATCTATCTATCTATCTATCTATCTATCTATCTATCTATCATCTACCATCATCATCTATCCATATGTATGTATAGATATGTATTTCAGATAGATATGTATATGTATAGCTAATAAACATATATACATATATTCATGGCTTTTAGAAGGACTATATTCCTTAGGAAAATGAGATAGAATATTAAAAATTGTTTTTCAAAACTCTGTAAATACATTGAGTTCAGATTGACAGCTCTGTTGAGAGAATAAAAACAAACGTTCTCTGGCAGATTCAAAAAGTGTTCACTAATCACTCTAAATGTTATTCCTCTTTTTTTTTTAATGTATTCTGAAAATATCTTGGCAATCAGCAACATATTATTGTTGTAATGACAGCTGAGGAATCAACAGAGATCCTCTCTGAGAAACTAAAATCAGGGGAGCTGTGGGCAGCCGGAAGAGCAGGACAGAGCACTGTGTTTAGAAATAATAGGGAAGGTGTCCTCGGATCACCAGGCACCTCATTCCAGTCATTTATTCCAAAATTCTAGATTTACCTCCGAAGTAACCTTATATGGGGCACACGAAAACAGAATGTAATCACGGGCAACAGTAAATTAACCCACATGTGCTCATGTAACATACGGCTTTAAATACAGCACTAAATTACCCATCCGCTGTAGAGAGAAAAAAAAAATGGACTCTGATTCATAGAGCAGGTAACAAACGTAAGGCTCTCCATCATGGCTGGTAGAATTTACGTGTGATGCAGACACTCACTCTCGGTAGAAGGTCATCACTTCACAGCCTGAGAAATAATCCTTGCCAGCCAGCCGGCTTGCAAAGTGCCTGAGGCATCACTCCTGAGAGGCATAACTCGTCTTCTTTCAAGGTTAGAGGTCAGAGCCATGATCACAGTTCCATCAAATTTAAAGGGAAAAGTATCTAGGGTCAAAAATATCCCGAGGTAAAAAAAAAAAAGAAGAAGAAGAAGAATAGTGAGATTCAGAAGGAAAAAAAAATATGTTGCACTCCGCTGGGCTTTGGCAAGGTGATGGGCCAACCTGTTGCAGAATATTAAATGTAGATTTTTTTTTCATCTGAAAGCTTCAAAAATAACTAAACTAAAACTGAATACAGAATCTGATGGATGTCACGCTGCAGTCAGCTTTGAGGACATTTTAAAATGCTACCAATCCATTTAAATGCTCATCAACCTAGACATTCTAAAAAAGAAGGAAGAAAAAAAATCGAGTGTAAGTGACTTACACAAAATACGCATGAGATGTGAACGGCAGCTCCGTGATTAAATCACGGCACCAATTAACTCGGGTACACAGAGAGAATGCTGCTCTCTCGAGCAGTGTTAATCCTGCCTCTGATCGTCAAACTCTTCCTCGCTTCATGGTGGCTGCTTCCTAAGACATTAACTCATACAGCCAAAGTGGAGAAATGATCTGTAAATAAGAATAAACTGATGTTTGGGAACTAAATGCATAAAGTAAATTGATGTTTGTGTGGAAAAATACAGTCATTTCCATGTACTTCCAAGAGTGAAAAACTGAAAATTGTCTTGAAGAAAAAAATTAGAAGACAGACGAAATCACCATCGCAGCAAACAGAAGCAGCTTGGTACCCATAAAAACCGTCAATGAGTGCATTGAAAGATTAAGGGCACTTTTGGATGGACACAGTGCAAAGGGTAAGACGCTTCAATCTGATCATCTCTGCTGACTGCTATTAGGTGCTGTCATTTTCCGTGAAGGAGGAGGTGTTTGCAGAAGCAGAGTGAGCAGGAGAGGCCATCGTGCAGACAAGGTAAGAAGGGCAGAGTGGGCCGTACATCTATCCCCACCACCCAGCCAGGACTCTTGAATATCAGAACGTTATGTCAAGATGGTCTGGCGTGGTTCTTGATACATCCGGTGCTAGTACACTCTTAGCATCTTGAGCCTTCAACTTACTTTTAACTCCTATCTCGGCACTCCTCTTTTGTATTTTTTTTATTAATGTAGTCTTTCATATATTACATCCTGACTGCAGTTTCTCCTCCCTCCTCTCTTTCCAGTCCCTCCCCCACCTCCCTTCCCCCTATCCACTCCCTGTGGTTTTCCTTCAGAAAAGGGCAGGTCTCCCAGGCATATCAACCAAACATGGCACATAAGGTGTAGTAGGACTAGGTACCTCCCCTCATATTGATGCTGGATGAGGCAACCCAGTAGGTGGACAAGGATCCCAAATGACAGGGTTCTACTGAGGTGTGGAAAAGCCTTTGGCAAAGAATCTCCCCTCTGTGACTTCCCTGTGACTGGCCCTTTGGATCTCAGTTTGGAGGTCATCCCCTTGCTGTGTTCTGCACTGCTAAGAATGCACGGTGCTAGTTCAAGCCTGACTTCGTAGCTTATTATACAAAGGTTCACTTCTTGCTCATACAAATCTCTTGAAGGTCTGCCAGCATTCTGTGACACCTGTCTTCCAAGGATGAACGCCAGTCTTGTCTCCTTGTGACTTTATCTCAGTCTGCTTCCAGATTGCAACAGCAGGGTGAGAAAGGTCTGTGGGTTGTAAACTGCCTCTTAAAGGCTTCGGCCAGAAGGGCACCACTTCTGTTGTAGTGTATGAACTAGAAATTATCAAATCCCAAGGCTATGCAAGGGGCTTGAGTCATACTTTCTTTGCAGAAGATCCCTCCAGGTAGACCGGGTCAGAGGTTAAGCCAAGCTCCGACTATAGCTATTCTGACCCTTCCCTGCATATCTGTATCCTGTATGCTGTACGAAGAGCACTTGCTTTCCCAGTACAAGGAACTATAAAGCAAACAAACAAACAAAAACATATTTCACCACCTGACCTCTATAGGCAAAAAGCAAACATAACCTTGAAACAGAAAAAGAACTCCTGACAAATGTTATTTGAGAAAGTGTGGTGGCACTATTCCAAATATACCAGACTTAATATGAAGACAGTCACTTGTTCAACATCAGTAGATATTCACCGAATGTCTTTTACATGCCAAGTGAAGACTGCAGACCCAAAAAACAGTAAATGAGGAAGAGGAGGGTCTTCTTATGCAGTAGCCACATTCAAACCAGGAAGTGCACTGTGTAAACACCAGAGACCAAAAAAATATATATATGAAAGAAAAGGAAATAACAATAAGCAATGGTTTCAGTTTCTCTTCCTTGTGGCTGTGATAAAATACACCGACAAAGACTACTTTAAGGAGAAAGAGTCTATCCTGACTCACAGTGCAAGGGTGAACTCTCGGGGCAGGAAAGTCCGAGCAGAAGACACTTCAAGCTTTTGATGAAAAGCCATTCACAGTTCGGATGGTGTATAATGAATTCAACGTTTCCTTTCAGCTTCCTTTGCCCACTTAAACCACTCAGGATCCCAGCAAGAGAACAGTGCCACCCACAGTGACAGGGTAGTGCCACCTCCATTAATAAAGTACAGGAGGTAATTTTCCACACAAATGCACAGGTACCTGTCTCCCAAATGGTCCCAGAGTCTGAGGGGGACACAAGTACTAGCAATGGGGAGGTACAGTTAAATCCAGCAAACAGGGGAGATTTCAAAGAATATCTGAACTTGAACGTGAATGACAAGAAGGGTCTTATAATTAGAAAATCTAGGGAAGGATTATTGCAAAAAGAGAAAATTGCTAAATCCAAAGTTCCAAGGGCAGGGCCAACCTGGCATATTCCAAATTGCAATATGTATATTTCTCAGTTTGTAGTAGCTTTCCTTTCCTATATAGACACATATGTTGATGCATGTCAGGAAAAATAGAAACTCCTTCATTTGAGGTAACATGTCAAACTGTCTTGTATGAAGAACCATATAGAAAGTTAAAGTATTACTAAGCATGAAGGAACAACTAAGTATGTCAGGGGCTGAGTTAATGTATTTTGTTGGCCTGAGCTGGTCACATCATGAACTCTAGCCTCAGATCCATGGGAGAAAATAGCAAAGCCTTCTCCTCAGCTCTGAGGCTCAGAGGGATGGCGAAGTCTTCCTGGGATCCAGGTGCAGATGTTGATAGTGTGGGCAGAAAATGTCCACCACAGTTTCCCTCCACTGGGTATTGATGACTTTAAGGCTGATCCCATACAGAGACTGCTCCCACAGAGAGGAGCTAACCTCGACTCTTTGTTCATCTGTGGGCAATAACAGCAAGTCCTGTCCAACTGTGTGCAATACACTGAGCTCTCTGGTGTGGAGCTGCTCCGACAGGGAGCCCAGTCCAGCTGGTCCCAGGTTTTCTGTGTGCTTCTTGTGTTTCTGTGTTTGTCTTTTCCTCATTCCTGCACTGACCCAGTCAGTCCATCCCTGGAGCAACACTGAATGCAGCAAGTGACACCAGAACAGGGACAAGGATGTAGACCCTAGCTGTGGAGAATTCTTATCAACTAGACAGGGAGAACTCCCAAGAGAAGTGCTCTTAGACAGTTAAAGAAATAAAGGAAAAGGTAGAAAGCAAGGCAGAGAAGGAGAGAGAAAGAAAGAAAGAAAGAAAGAAAGAAAGAAAGAAAGGAAGGAAGGAAGGAAGGAAGGAAGGAAGGAAGGAAGGAAGGAAGAAAGAAAATAAAGGGATAGAGAAGCAAATACAGTTAGTGGGTATGAGACAAGTAGAATCGAGAGATAGGTAATCATATGTTAGACTGAGAAATTATGGATGCAGAGCAAAAACCTTACAGGTCAAGCAATTCTCAGATTATGTTCAGGGGACATGATGGTTTCCAGAAAAAAGGAACAGTAGACTTGGCCAGTTGGGAGAGAATATGAAGAAAAGCTAAAGAGTCTATCCAGGGCCAATGGACATGAACACATTTCCATTTACACTTCCCGTTTATGGAGCCTTATACTGTGATTCCGTAGATGCACAGTCCTACCTCACAGAAGGCAGACTTCTTCCAGATGGTTGGAGAGAAGTCTGGCCTCATAAGACTTTCCCCTCAGATTACCAAGAACCTACCCCTTCTCCCCAAGAAACAGCCAGTGATAGAGATCTGTGGGTCAAACCTGATGTCACAAACACTGACACTGAAGCTTATGATTGAGGGGACAGGGCCACCCAACCCATGGTGCTATTTTTCCTGGACCATGAAGGGATGCAAAGGAGAATTTTTACCCATATTTGGGCAATCCCTACTGAATAAACCCAGGCAAATGCCACAGCACCATGAGACTCTGCCTTTTAAATCCTTAAGATGAAACAATTCACATTCTTTCTGGGTTTGCTGCTCCATATAACCAAGGACTTGTTCAGAGGATCCTCAGTAACACGTCCTGACCTCCCTCTGATTAGTTAACCATAGCAAAAATTCATCGTCCATCCAGGCAGTTACTTGTTAATTAAAACTAGGTTTATAGAATTATGTCAGGACCACAGGCAACATAATTTTGAAACTATGGAATTTCTATAGTCCCAGACGTGTTTCAAGGTACCTGACTTTATGAAGAGGCTGACAACCAATTACAACAGTACCCTACCAGCAAATTACAAATTACACAGGCCTACCAACAAATTAGTATAACCACCTTAAGGGCATGAAGACATTTACCCAGACAAGGGGAAAAATCCTCCTCACTGATACTCACCAGGTCCTGGAAGAGTTGTATACAGATTTTATGGCCCACCTCTTGGAATGATTAGATTGTGTGCTAATGTAAGTCCTAGCCACCTTCAAGATCCGTGGCTCTCTTGTCTCCCTTTAAGGAAGTTGTATCCCCTGAGAGAACAAGTGATGTCTGCTGTGCACAGGAAGAACCGAGACATTCTGCCAATGAGAGAGCCACGGGGACTTCACATTTAAAAAGAAGCAGGGTCTTCCATCCCCTGGAGGGTCTCCACAGCCCTGTGTCTGGGACGTCAGATAAGAATCCACTGAGATAATGAAAGTTGTTCACAATGAATACTCAAGGACAGCCTCTGGTGAGCTGGGCAAACAGACTCTGTGGCCTGCCCTACCCCAGTGAATCAATAGGGTATATCATCCTGGGGAGCCCCAAGAACCAACAACACAGACACCAAAATGCACCATCCATCAGCTCCATTAAACAACATCAGGCAGTAGGGGATTAGACCTCAGCATTACCTACCAACTTATTGCAAACCCTAACTGGGGATCCAAGTCATCCCTATACTGGAATATATGAGCCCTAGTTGCCAGGCATAGTAGGACTCAGGGTTGGTAAATTGACTGCTTCCAGTGTCTCGGAGGAGAAGTAATTACAGAGTGGGTACATAGAAGGGTACAATAGTCCTTTGAACATCTCTATCTTTATTATAAAAAGAAAGAAAGAAAGCAGGCAAACGGAGGCTGTTACAGGATTTAAGAGCTACAGAGATATGCAAGCAATGGTGTCTCCTTAGTCAAGACTGACATAGTCCTGTTTTCAATTAATTATAGCTAATCTAAAGGGTTGCTTTGTTGTTGTTTGTTTGTTTCCACTGTGACAGATTAAATAAGCATGGCCTCCACGAACTCATATATTTGAACGTTTAGTTACCAGGTAGTGGAAGTCTAGGGTTAGAAGGATTAGGAGGTGTAGCCTTACTGGGGTAGACTTTAAGTCTTCAAAAGTCCACTCCAGACCTAGTGTCTCTCTGGTCCTGTGGATGAGGATATAACTCTCAGCCACTGCTTCGGCATCATGGGTGCAGCCATGATAATAATGGACTGAAGCTCTGAAACTGCGAGCCAACCCTCAATTAAATGCTTTCTCTTAAAGGAGTTGCCTTGTAGTGGAGACAGGACGGAGAGGGAAAGAAGGGAGAGGGAAAGGAGCCATGGCAGGTGACATTAAGATTCCACTCCGTATTTACAGGCTGTTATTAATGTTCTTAAGGGATGGATGGGACTGGGCTTTGTATGTTTAGGTGGGCAATTATATCTTACCAATTGGGTCAAAGAAAAAAAATAAATAAAATAAAAGAGTTGCCTTGGTCATGGTGTCTCCTTCGCCTTGAGGTCCTTATTCTGCTTCCCTGCCACTATGCAGCCCACTGTAATACAAGCTCATGATATTCATGGGTTTTCTGTACCATCACAATACCTCTCTTTTTCTGAAAGGAATTTTCCATCTCTTTACAACAGGCTAGGCAATGCTCTCTGGGCTGTCCAGAGTTCCTCAAGGCAGACAATGTCCTTTCTTTACCTCTTCTGCCTACCAAAACTTTTGTACCCAACACAAAATAGTTCACGACACAGGCATTCCATACAACCCAAAGGGACAAGCTACTGGAGAGATGCTCCATGGATGTTCCAAACAACAATTTAAAAAAACTAAAAGGGGAAGAATCCTCTCCCGCTACCAGTGCTTTAAACAAAACTTTGTTTACACTAAGTTTTGTAAATCTCAGAGGATGATCTCACTCCTGCGAGCAACACTGGTTATCAAAGGATAAGTGCAGGGCTGGAGAGATGGCTCAGTGGTTAAGAGCACTGTCTGCTCTTCCAGAGGTCCTGAGTTCAATTCCCAGCAACCACATGGTGGCTCACGACCATCTTTAATGGGACCCGATGCCCTCTTCTGTGTGTCTGAAGAGAGCTACAGTGTACCCATATAAATAAAATAAATCTTTAAAAAAAAGGGATAAGTGCAAAAACCTATGAAGGAAAAGTGGCTTGGCCCATCCCCCATGCTAATGTTGAAATAAGGATATGCTTGTGTTTTCCCCAAAGGTTTGGAACAGCCACTTAGGGTACCTTCAAGGCCCCCACATATCCATGGATCTAGTAAAAGAACTGAGAGTGGGACCTACAGGGGAATCTAAAAGGTAGCTATATGAAGCTGACAGAGCAGTAGCCAAGGAGGAGGGCCCCTGCTAGCATTACAAGAAAGATGCTGCCATTAACATATGGTGGAGCAGGGAGAATAAAGTGTGCGTTTGGGAAATGTCTAGCAGCTACATCTCGTATGTGTCTGGTAATTGTATCTGCTTCACTTCCCTTTCTATGCTGTGACCAAACACTATGCTGAAGGCACCTTACATGAAAAGAGTTGATGGGGGAGCTCACAGCTTCAGCAGATGGATCTGTGAGCATCGTGGTGGAGAGTGTGGCAGCAGATAGGCAGCCAGGTGTGGTGCGGAAGCCATAGATAGCTGAAGGCTCACATGCTTATCTGCGAGTAGGAGACAGGTGTCTGGATAAAGGAGACTAAATGGAGGGTGCTATGGGCTTTTGAAACTTCAAATCCCACTCCCAATAACACACCTAGTCCAACAAAGTCACACCCCCTAATCCTTCCTAAGGAGTTCTACCAACTGAGGACCAAGTATGCAAATACATGAGCCTGTGGAGGCCATTCTTTTCCAACGAACACAACTACCTACAGAAAGGAGCACAGGACAAACTTAGAGAAGCATTCATAGAACTATAGTTGGTAGTAGGTTGAATACAATAGAACATTTACCA
The DNA here is from genome assembly GCF_011064425.1 of Rattus rattus. Lineage (NCBI taxonomy): Eukaryota > Metazoa > Chordata > Mammalia > Rodentia > Muridae > Rattus > Rattus rattus. Next base: position 169,172,213 of record NC_046157.1, on the reverse strand, counting down.
TGCACCCAAAACACTCTGGGTTCAATCCCTAGTCCAAGCATCACACCGTCCACAGATATGTGCAACCTTGGTGTGAGGAAGGACCTGGAAAGTACAGAAAGCAATGGTCAATACTCCTTAAAATACTCCTGCAGCCATTGCTGAGGGGCAAGTCCATTCCCTGGTTTGGGGATTAGAAGACCACTAAAGACCAAGCTATTCAGAGAGTCACATAATTGTTGTAGGCTTTGGAGAATGAAATTGTAGGAAATTAAATTGATAAAAGCAAGAATATTGTAAGGTGGGTATCATCTCTGGTCCCAGGAGGTTTTCATGCATTATCTTCTGTAACCCGACAGTCATGGAGGGATTATGGAAGCTCCAAACATATCTTTATAAGGATTATTTAATAAGGTAGACACTGTGGTGGCATTTTATAAAATGTGAAGTGGGACTGCTACAGAGACGAGAGACCTGCTTAAGGCCACATATCTAAGTGACTTGTGCAGCTAAGTAAATTTCACAAACTGTGCAGCACGAGTTTATGGTGAGCGATTTAAGAGAAGGCAGGTTGGAAGAAAATGAAGTCCTGAAAGATCACAATTTTATTTTATTATTTTAAATTATTTTAAAACATATATATATGCCGGTTTTGGGTGGAGCACGCCAGTAGAATTTGCTGAAGGAGACAGAGGTAGGAGGATCACAAGTTGGAGGCCAGCCTGGGCTACACATAAAAAAAAAGAAAAAAAAAAGAAAAGAAAAGAAAAAAGAAACTTCAATATAAAAAACTGAAAAACGAGATCAATCAAATCATATGTAGCTATGTAGAGGTTGCTCCTAACTTAATTTGTGATCAGGCATTAATGTGTTCATGAGAGTATAGAAAACTCAATGGCACGGAACTGAATTGTCTGAAGGAAAGTTGGGGAGCTGGGTGAGAAACAGTAGAAAACAAAATCATTTCCACAGACCTCGTTATCATGACGCCACCACTTGGCTCCACACACTTCCATCTCGGGGAAGAATTAGTGGTCTTTCCCAGTTCCTGAATTCCGAAGTCCAGTCCCCACCCCTTCCCTACTTGCACCTTAATCTGCAGCCTGGACCTGTCGATGGCCTTTAAACTACACCTCCCATAAAGCTGTGCGAGGACAGCGGCCCTCCCCCGGAAGTCCGGAAGGCTGCCTCCTGTACTGGGAAAACTGACAACTGAGTTTGACGAGGAGTCTTCTGTCCCGGTCGCGGTTTCTTTGGTCACTCTTGGGTTAGTAGCGTTAGTCGGCCCCGGGACGTTCGAGGACGAGGGCGTCCCCTCGCGGGCTTGAGGTGCAGCCTTGCTCGGGCTAGAGAGGGCGCAGGCGCGAGACCCCGATCTGACGCTGCCTGCCCGCAGGTGGCTGCTAAGATTCCCAGCCAAGTTTTGGATGGGGTAAAACAAACTACTTCGGAGGTGTCCCCTGCTTGAAAGAAGGGATCTTACAATGGACGAAAAATAACTATTCAAGGCACTTGGCCGGTGGGAGAGACCGTGCTTGCGTGGGTTGCACGTAATGGGTTAAATTGGTCTGGACAGTTCCAGCGGGTGGAATATATTAAATGATTGTGGGTGGGTTAATTGACAGGTCCACTATGAGGCCAGGTTGGAGCCTGCTGGAGCCGTGCTGGGCACCCTTGGACATGAAGTTACTTATTAGTAAAAATGAATGTTGGTTTGGTTAAAATATAGTTCCTTTAAAAGTCAGGTCTCTTCTAGTTGACCTCTCCAAGTAGCCCTGGAAAACTTGGGTGACGCTTTAGACTACCTTCTTGTCCTCACCTTCCACAGAACCTGCCAATAAGTGATTAGCAAGTAGTACAGCGACAGGTCATGTCTGCCGAGCGTCCCTGGAAGGAGTCATGGCAGTATTATTAAATGACTGGAATTGAAAACGCTAGAGGAAGGGGCTTATTGTTTCACCTCGTAGTCCAGAGGATGTTTTATGCATATATATTGCCTAGGTGGTAGTGCATGACACGGCGTGTTTGGATGTGCAGTGTTGATGTCACCTAAAGTGATCTCTGAGAGCAGTGAGGGGGTGACCGTGACCTCTGAAACCATGACTTCTGAACAGGGAAAGGCGAGGTGTTAAAGGTAAACTTTTAACAGGAGAAACTGTAGCAGGAGTTTGGCAAAGTGAGTTAAAAGAGAAGGAGTTTAGGAAGACACTTAGCGGTGCTTCTAAATAACGTCCTGGAGTATCGCCACGGAGACTACAGTATCTTAAAGAATTTTAAGACTTTTGATATGATAAAAAATGGGAAAATAAGCAAAACACACCAAATGAAAGTAAATTGATATATGTAGAGGTTACTCCTAATTTCATTGGTGCACAGATTTTTTTGGGCAGGTGTTTTGGATTGCCTTAAGCAGTTTTAAATTATTTGTAAACAGAAGACACAAACGGGAAAGCACAAACCAAATCGGAAAGTTATTCTTCGACCCATTGTTTTCCTCAACTTTGTGCAGACTAGGCTGTGTATTTGACCAGCCACATTGCTGTTTCAAAATCCAGGAGAGAAGGCTCAGCAGTACTGAGAAGGAAGGAAGAATATTTTGAAGCCAACACTTGAAACCGTTTTGACTTGAATTATTTTTTACCTGTATTCTTTTAACAGAATTAGGGACTACATAGCATTCATTAGGAAACATGACTGCTCTGTTTACACCCAAAAAGCATGACAGGTCAGACAATGTTAGTCATTTTTAGAACTGCCTCAAGGTCAATAGAGAGGCCAACAGAACCTGCATCCAACAATAGACACAGAAACGCTTTGTCATCTAATTCGTGACAAGGGAAGCCCTGCCGCCAGACAAAGATAATGTCAAGAAAGGTGCTGAGTCAGCAATTATCCGTGAATTAAAAAAAATCCTGACCTAGTCCACCTCACACCACGAACAAAACTCAGTACCATATGGATGGCAAAATTAATTATATAAGGTTAACCAGTAAATTGTTTTTATGTGAAGCTTTAAGAGCTCTTGAATAACTGTGGGGCCATAATTTCTTTGAGGGATGGCATCTATAGCACAGTATAGAATCAGAAATAGTACTTACCACCCTCGTAAGCATCTGCCTGTAATTCTGTCTGCTTTAACCCCCTCCCCTCCATGCCTGGGCTCTGTGCCTCTTCTATAAACCCAATAGCAGTTGACTACGAATTACCTTTTGACAGGTGTATTGGTTTGGAAACAGACCGTCTTTCTGAGATCGGCCTTTAAATAATGCCCACCCATTCATGCAAAAAGCAATTGTAAATATGGCGGTTTTTTTCTCACTTTTTTTTAAAAGGAAGAAATGTCTTCTGTCAAAAGAAATCCCAAAAGGGAAATAATTTCTGAACTCCACAGTTCAGCCGCAGAAGGAGACGTCGCGAAGTTAGCAGGAATTCTCAGTCACTCTCCATCTCTTCTCAACGAGACTTCTGAAAACGGATGGACTGCTTTAATGTATGCCGCCAGGAACGGGCATCCCGATGCTGTCCAGTTTCTGCTTGAGAAAGGGTAAACGTCTTAGGCCTGCACCACCTAAAAATGTTTCCGCTTTAATTTCTGGTGTCGTGTCCTTTCACATTTTTCTGTAGACATAACTATATCAATGGGCTAGGAAATAGGTCACTGCAAGTTTATGAAAGGTGGCCTAATTTCTCACTAAAGCAACATTTGGGGGCGGGGGCGGGGGCGGGGGCGGGGCTCACTGTTAGGGATTGAACCCAAGGCATATCAGACAAGAACTGTAACTCCGAGCTACATTTAAGAGTCAGCTTTCAGGTTTGGGGATTTAGCTCAGTGGTAGAGCGCTTGCCTAGCAAGCGCAAGGCCCTGGGTTCGGTCCCCAGCTCCGAAAAAAAGAAAAAAGAAAAAAAAAGAATCAGCTTTCTTAATTGAGAACTTAACCCTCTGGTACTTAGTTGAAAACAATGCCCAGGAGGAGTTTAATTCCCCTCTTTAGATAAAAACTCGTGCACCTCATTATGGCTACCATGATACAGAACGTTTTCACATAAAGACCTTTTATTTTCATCTTATTTAAAGGTGTACTATCATTAATCTTCTATTTCTTTCAATTATTTTAAGATTCTTTCAACCTTCCGTAGTGATCTAGGAGCCAAATGACAAAAAAGGAAAAAAATATATACCATTAAATAACAGGGCTATATGCGTATTTTATACTAAAATGAATACAAGAGAAACATTTATTTTATTTTTTCTCCCCATTTTTCTTCTGTGTAGATGTGACAGATCGTTTGTCAATAAATCGAGGCAAACCGCCCTGGATATTGCGGTATTTTGGGGTTATAAGCATATAGCTAACTTATTGGCTAACGCCAAAGGCGGGAAGAAGCCCTGGTTCCTAACCGGTGACATAGACGGATGTGAAAATTATTTTAGCAGAACACTGCTGGACCGGAGGAGTGACAAAAGGACTAATTCTGACTGGCTGCAAGCTAAAGAGAGCCACCCCGCCACAGTTTATATCCTTTTCTCTGACTTGAACCCCCTGGTTACTCTAGGTGGTAATAAAGAAAGCTCGCAGCAGCCGGAAGTCAGGCTCTGCCAGCTGAACTACGCGGACATAAAGGATTACTTGGCTCAGCCTGAGAAGATCACCTTGGTGTTCCTTGGAGTCGAGCTTGAAATGAGAAAAGGCTCCCACGCCCCTGCCTGCGGAGTCCCAGAGGAAGAGGAAGATGGTTTGGTTGCATGGTTTGCTCTTGGCATAGAACCTGGTGCAGCTGAGGAGTTTAAGCAAAGACATGAAAACTGTTACTTTCTCCACCCGCCAATGCCCGCTCTTCTGCAGTTGAAAGAAAAAGAGGCTGGTGAGGAATGAATGAATGAATGAATGAATGAATGAATGAATGAATAATGCCTGCCTGTGTAGGTAACGGTCCAGTTTAGAGCTGTGGGTTTGTGTAGCATCTGGGTGGCGCATGTCAGTGAGGAGGAAACATAAGAACCCAGTCAGGGTTTCACTCCAGGGCGCTCTGGTAGGCCTGGCAGCCGTTTCAGTCAGCCACAGTTCACGTCCATGTGTTGTCCTTTCATTTGATACTCTTGTGAGTAATGTTCGAGTCCCTACTGTGCTTGGAGCATGATGCCAATGACCTGGGCTGTTTTGTTTTCTGTAGTTGGGCTTTTCGATATCATCTTTAAAAAGAGATAGAAAAAAAGGAAGAAGGGAGGGAAGGAACGAACGAATGAAGGAACGAACTTGAGTTTTATTTGAAATGTCCACGGCGTGTGTGTGTGTGTGTGTGTGTGTGTGTGTGTGTGTGTGTGTGTGTGTATTAAAGAACAAGGTTAATGCTGGCTACTTCATCAAGTATGAATTGTAGTTGTACAGCTAGAGTGGAGGTCAGGAGCCTTATTATTTTTTTTTTTTTTTTTTTTTTTTTTCTTTTTTTTTTTCCGGAGCTGGGGACCAACCCAGGGCCTTGCGCTTCCTAGGCAAGCGCTCTACCACTGAGCTAAATCCCCAACCCCAGGAGCCTTATTATAAATGGATTAGTTACTGCAGTGGCTTAGGAGAGAGCGTGGGTAGGAATGGTGGTAATGAAGACAGAACTTACAGGATAGTGTGAGGGACTACAGAGGTAGCAATCACGTGACTCGCTCTGTAGATTGGAGTGTTCTAACTGAAAGAAATGGTAGAACCATGGTTGGTAGGCAGACTAGAGTAAGAGCAGAGACGGGGGGGGGAATAATAAGGGACTTAGATAACAAAAGTCATGTTTTGATCCATATGCATAACTTTATGATAAGTCCATGTTCTAAATGAGCACACTTTCTTTCTTTATTTTACTAGTGATTAAATAGCAATAACTACTTTAGTATATAACCTTCCACTTCTCTATGCCTCCATTTCCCCTTCTAGAAAAAAAGAATAATCATAGTTTCCCTCCTCAGAGGGCTGCTGAGAATATCAAATGGATATATATATATATATATATATATATATATATATATATATATATGTGTGTGTGTGTGTGTGTGTGTAAGGTGTATATAAAATACTAAAAACATTTTTGTATATAGATTCGGATAGATAGTAAATACTGTGGTATAAATTAGGTTACATATTCTAAGGTAGCAGGCAAATGGTTAATTATACCTGCAGTTCTTTCAATATGATTGTCATAATTTTTATACACTATTCCCACTTTAAATGTTGTTGCATTATAGTTTAAGTGCTAAAGCCACTGACCAAACAGCGACTCAGAAAACAATATGCGCGCATACTGTTGCTTTAAAACATTGTATGTCTGTATTACCCCCAGCTTCTCCTGGAAATAAAAGTTCTTGTACTTATCTCTCTAAGGGGTTGTGGCTCAAGCAAGATCGGTGCTTGCGTGGCACAGTCGATACAAGTTCTGCCCAACCTGCGGCAGCACGACTAAAATTGAAGAAGGTGGCTACAAAAGAGTGTGTGTTCGAGAAAACTGCCCTAGTCTCCATGGCGTCCACAACACTTCTTACCCGAGAGTTGGTAAGGGCTTTTCTTTCTTTAAAGTGTGTGTGTGTGTGTGTGTGTGTGTGTGTGTGTGTGTGTGTGTGTGTGTGTGTGTGTGTGTGTGTGTGTGTGAATATACATACAATGTGTGTGTGTGCATATAGGTGTGAATGCATGTGTGCAGGTGTAACGTATGAGCGGAAGAGGGTGTCGTACCTTTGAGCCACGTTCACACTTCACTGAGAACTGCCCAGTGTGGGTGCTACATTACAAACTGGGCCTCTGTGAGAGCCGTGAGCGCTAACCACTGACCCGCTTCCACACATGTTCTTAACCAGGGACGCCTCTGCAGCATTTCAAAGCTAGTCCAGTTTTCACTCTTATGCAGCGGTAATAAAGTCTCCAGTGTTTCAGGACCTCCTGGAGACATTACCCAGCCGTGGGGTCGGAAGCTAGTTTTTCATCCGGGCTCGTTTCCTCTGCACCGCTTTCCTCCTAGGTGCTGCTTGCTGTGTTTCTTCTCTAACCGGAGAAATCCCAAAATCCAGCCCTTGAAACCATGAGAGAAGTGGACTGATTGAGCAGTCCCTATCGACGTCACCAAAGAGGAGTGGAGTGCATAATGAATGAGTCTCTTGCTTTCATTCCTGGGCTCCTAAGAAGGAGGAGTTTCTAGGTTGATATCTGGAGAGATGAACTGATACCTCAGGGGTATTATTTCAGAGATTCAAACCTCACTGAAGAGCCACGCCCACCTGTAAATCTTGAGGATTGGGATGAAAAGGGAAAACAATGCATTATTTAGTAAACTTTCATTTTCAATGCCCATATAACATCTACACATACTTGTGCCCGGGAAACCCTAGGCACACAGTAAATGTTGCAAGGATCAGAAGTAAGGACGGCAAAAATCATCGCCCTTTCCCTTGCTAAAGTTGGTCTTTGCAAATGCTCAGATAATTATTAAGCACATCGGAGCAGGAGGAGGAATGTCTTATAAGCAGGAGCCTTGTTCTTGTAAGAGATAAACCTACCTGTTACTATGGCACAGTGAGTCTAATTATATTTACTATTGCCTGGGTGTCTGTTTTTCTTCGTCTCCAAACAGATCCAGTCGTAATTATGCAGGTCATCCATCCAGACGGAACCAAGTGTCTTTTAGGCCGGCAAAAGAGATTTCCCCCGGGCATGTTCACTTGTCTCGCTGGATTTATCGAGCCTGGTAAGCCTATACCGACTAATTTTTAGAATTTTAAAGGACAGGTAGCATGCGAGATATATAATTTAGTCAGCACCATGATAGAGAACAGAAAAAAACTTTAATTTTATGCTGCGTTCTTCTTTATGTGCAAATGTGTGTGTGTACAAGGTGCACTGCTGAAGTCAGAGAATAACTTTGTCTGTTTTCAACTTATGTCATGTGAGTGCCAGACTTAAGCCAACAGGCCTGGTGGCAAGTACCTGCCTGCAGAACCATCTTGCCGATCCCCACATATTTTCAATAGTATTTTAATCGTGTAATTTAGCATTGTATCACTTTCAGATTTTCAAAGTAAAATCATTTGTTTATTTAGAATTTGTACAATGTTAAACATTGCTTTTTACCAAGCCATTCGGGTGGCTTACACTTCTCTTCTGTGCTAGATGTGTCACCTTTTCTATGGGTCATATGACTGTCCTATATAGAGTCATTAGGCTCCATAGGTGCATTCACAGTCCCAGGCATCCTGCCTGACCCTGCCTATAGTAGTCAACACCGCCTTAGAATACGTATGCTTAGATTGTCGACTTCTGCGGCATGCCAGTTCCGGGAGATAAAATGATCTCCCTCATCCACTTTCATAAGTCAGTTAGAGGCAATACTTCACGTGCACCGGATTTTACTAGGTATCATCCCCGAGCAGATGAATGAACACATCTGGATCAGTAATGTTCAGTCTCATCACGCAATGCTAACCTGCACCGTGAGGTAATGACAGGACTAAACATGTATTACCTGGCCCTCAGTTGGAATCCTGTCAGCCTTTTACAGCCTCCTGGAGTGGGCACTGTTACAGCACTTCCTCAGGTGAGGGCACTGTGGCACAAGGACTGCCTAGGCCCAAATCACTGATGATAGACAAGGGACTCAAACCCAGGCAGTCACTTCTCAGTCCTTGCTTCTAGTCACCATGTTGTACTGAGAACGGGAGGTGGACACAAAGCACCACCTTTAATGAAGAAACAATGAGCCATTGATGCATTCTGTGAAAGGGAAAACCAGTTTTCTCCAGTGCAGTGTCACTGAGCATATCAGTCACTCTCCAGGACAACACAAAATGGAGTCAGTGGATTTTCGTACTTTATTTTGTTGTTATTATATTATTATCAGCATCCTCCTCTTCTTCTTTCTCCTCGCTCTCTTTCTCTTTCTCTTTCTCTCTCATTCTCTCTCTCTCTCTCTCTCTCTCTCTCTCTCTGTTTTGATTTTGTTATAGTTTTGTTTTTTTCGAAAGAAAAAGAACATGAAGTTGGATAGGTACAGAGATTGGGAGGATCTTGGAACAACTTGGGGAGAAGAACAAAATCAAAGCATGATAAATGAAAGAAAATAAATAAAAAAAATTAAATTATAAGCCATTTTAAAACTACTAAGTTGTATTTCCCTTGAGTTTCCTTATTATAGTCACGTGTTCTGCTATGGATATTTAATTTATTTCAAAACTTTGGCTATTGAAAAGGGCACGGTAGTGAGTGTTTTTGTTCATCTCTTTATGATAGAGTTATCACAGCATACATTAGCACACTAAACTTCACTTTAGCAGTCCTCTTGCCTTGGCTGCCCAAGTGCTACAGTTATTATAGGGAAGTGCCCACCAGGCCCAGCATGTGTGTTTCAGTTTTCAGATTTTGTACTTTGTGTTCAGAGAGGTAAGAATAGAGTCATTTCTGTGTGAATTCCCATTGTTCTTCTGATGGAACGTCGTTGTAAAATGCCCCTTACACATCCAGTGTTCCTGTTCTTTTCGTGGTAGATATTTGTGTCCTCTGTCTGTTGTGTTCCATCGTTTTAGCCTTTGTTAACACTGAATGCAGGCATGTACTGTTACTGTGCTCAGTCAAATCTTCTCCACTAGTCTAAGACTTCTCGTCACTGTGTACTTCTTGGAGTAAACACGAGAACTTGTGTATAGGAGAGACGTCAATCTGTTTGAAATAAATGCTATATTTAAAAATGTGTCTCATTAAATACTGTTATAAATTTTAAAATTTCTAAGCACCCAAATACTTAAAATCATTTCTAACAAACTCAGAACGCTCATTCACAAGTAAAACAGTGCTTGGAAATACTCCATTGTGATTTGAGTTTCCAGGTTTTGCTAAAAGCTGGGTGTCATAGGGCATGCACGGTTGTCTGTAACCCCAAACTTGGGAAGTGAAGGAACTAGAATCTGGGTGGGGGAGAGTCTCAGCTACATAGCAAGTTCAAAGCCAACATAGCTACATAAAGTCCCTATCTCAAAATAAAACAGAGTTTTAATGGAGGGAAGAACTAACCATTTATAAACTCATGATATAGCACCATAGGAATGGCGATGCATGAGATAATAAAATTTTCCATAAGATTTAGTCAATGTTACATGATAGTTGCAGAATTTGTAATTATTTCCTTTATGTAACTGCCAAATTGTGACTCTTAAGAAATGAAAGTTGCCCGAGGCATTTTGACCCTCGCTTTGTGGCCACATACTTGCAAATGCAATACTTACCTTGGCTTCCATTCTAGAATGAGCATTCATTGAATTGGGGCTCTTTCCAGAGTGATTTCAAAATGTTTGGACTGTTTGGAGCTCACAGTGCCCAAGTCATGCTGACACCACTTGTTCTTTTGCCTCATCTGATTAGGGGAGACAATAGAAGATGCTGTGCGGAGAGAGGTAGAAGAGGAAAGTGGAGTCAAAGTTGGCCATGTTCAGTATGTCTCTTGTCAGCCATGGCCAATGCCCTCCTCTTTAATGATTGGCTGTTTAGCTGTGGCAGTGTCTACAGAAATTAAAGTTGACAAGAATGAAATAGAGGATGCCCGATGGTTCACTAGAGAACAGGTAAAGTTCAATTTAATTTCCTTGTTGTATTGATTGTTCCATGATAGTATTGGTTTGGGCATGCAGCATGGAAGCATATTTTCAGCAAGTCGAACGGATGGCTGCAGCCCTCTCATTATGAATGGATTATAATGTAACTGATGATCCCGTATAGAAAATGTGCGTTGTTAATGTGTCCCCCGACTCATTCCGCGAGATTCTTCTAGAATGATGCTGCTGTGCCAGTTCAGATTTCACATGTTGGACCTGTTGATGAATGAATGATAATCCCTTTCAGTGAATTAAAGTCTTCATGTTAGTTCAGACATCACAAATATTAATCTCAGACCTTTATGTTAAAGCCAATAGCTTTCAAAAAGAAGTCGGTAAAATGCTTGAAGTTTTTGTGTATTTTGAAAGCTAGTGCTGAAGCACATGAATTACCGAGAGTTTGAGAGCAATACATGGTGAGTCCCAGGCCATCCTGGGCTCCATAATGAGACTCCATCTTTAAAATAATATATATGGGATGTGTGTGTGCACATGTGCATGTGTGTGTGTGTGTGTGTGTGTGTGTGTATGAAGTGCAAAGAAAGAAAAATGAAAGGCACAAAAAACATAGGTGTAACTAAATACATAGATATATGTCATAATTGTCATAATATATATTTATAAGAACTTTTAAAAATTATACCTCTAAGTCACAAAGATAAATAATTGAAATGTTTCAAAAATTGTATAGAACATGAACACAATATATATTAAAAATGGAGACTCGTTTATGGCTTTGTCCACACGAAATTGTTATCTTATATTCACTAAAGAAATCAGATGGTTGTTTCAGAATTGTGGGAAAAGGACCCCATACCACCAGGTTGTCTTCCCTTTGAAGTTAAATGCAGGACATATATTTTATCCGTGGCCTTGTTTTCATATGCCTTTCTGAAACATTGAAAAATTGAAAACGGGATTCACTGCAGAACTGGAAGCACTACATTAGCTGGCCTCTAACGAGTTCATTATGACTGTGTTTCAGGTGGTGGATGTTCTTACCAAAGGGAAGCAGCAAGCATTCTTCGTGCCACCAAGCCGAGCTATTGCACATCAGTTAATCAAGCACTGGGTTGGCATGAACCCCAGTCTCTAAATGAAAAATGCTAGCCTCTGTCGAATATCACCTAATTTTTAACACTACTTATATCTCAAGAAAGAATAGATATATTTACTGATCTTTAGAATATTTTAACATAAAACTTGGGAGCTTCAAAACTGTTTTCAGTGTTCTTTCCATTATTAACTACAAAATTCACAGTTTTATAAAATGGAATGATGCCTCAAATTTTTTCATAAATTTGGAGGCAGCCTGTGAACATTTTTGTTGTGTTTCCCAATTTTATCTCAGAAAACTAATTGTATGTCTACCAAGAAAGATCATGTTGGGATGAAGTGTGCTCCAGAAATGAGATAAACCTTAATCTTTGTAAAGAGTGGACCCTTTATTGGAGATATGTGTCAAGATAACTTTGGTGAATTTTGAGCGTCCATAATATTTAGTCATCCAGTTATCATCCTCCTGGTCTTTTGTCTACTGGTAGTACTGTTGTACTATTAGTCCTAGTTTGATATGACCAGTGTTGAAAATTATTTTATAATTATAATAATTAATGTCAGTATTCACTTATAAAATACAGTAGCTTGGCACTAACCTTTCTCATCATATCCTCAGAGCCTTAAGTAGCACACCTTAGAATGGGGCTGCTCAGCTCTATGGATAGTTAGTGCAGCATTTCAGTTTTACAATATAGATGCATATATTTTACTTGATTGTCCTGCAGTTGTCTTAACTATATAAATTTACATATGTTGCCTCTTTTTCTAGTCTGGTAGAACTTGAAGAGAGCATGAACACAATAGATGTTGAGCATCATCATTTTAATAGTATGCATCTAAGACCTAGATCTCCAGTGCAGCAGGAAACAGAAGCTATTACTAAAAGTATCTGTAGACTAAGGAGCCAGAAAAATGACTTGGTCATTAAGGTGCTTGCTGTGCAAGCATGAGTCCTTGAGTTCAGATTCTCTGCAACCGTTTCAAAAGCTGTGTTCGGCACCATCCAACTCTAACCCCAGACCTAAAGAGGCAGAGATGTGAGTATCCCGAGGGCTTGTTGGTCAGTCAGTCTGGTGACTCACTGATTGGAATAACAGACCTTGTCTCAAAACGTAAGGTGGAAAGATGGAGATGGATCCAATGTGAAGAGCACCTGTCATTCCTGTGGAACCAGGGTTTAGTTCCCAAGGTCCTCCTCAGACAGGACACAACCCCCTGCAGCTACAACTTCAGGGTATCCAATACCCTATTCTGGCCTCTGCAAGCGTCTACATGAGCATTTACCGAAGACACAGACACATAAATAGAAAGATTGAAGAACACACCTGACTTCTGTCTCTGCCCTACACCCCCCCAACACACACACACGTGTGTGCACACATTCCCACACACAGGCATACACACACAGTAAGTGAAAAAAGTGATGATAGGAAGAATGAACTTAGCTTATTAGATGTTTTTAATTGAAAATTTAAGTATAAGGCTTAACATTTATTTAACCTAAATAATGTAACTTTCTTAGAGAATTTACTTTACTAATGAATACTGTTGCTTAGCAGTTAATGAAGCTTTATTAAAATCAGTGCTTTGACCAAAATAGGACCTACACAGAACATTTATATATGTGGTAATTTGGACCTATATAATTATGTTAAAAGTTATACTTTGAGTATTATGAAATATCAGTTGAAGTTCATCTTTGCTCCAAATATGCTTTTAATATTTGTCCATTCTTATATTACATTATAAACTCCCCACGTCATTAATGTTAAATGGCAAAGTAAAATACACATGTTAAAAATGTACAAATTTAGTTTTAAATTCCTACTGTACTTGGGAAAATTAGTGAGTAAATTACTGTTTTTAATAATCATTCCTAAGTTTTGACATTGGAGAGGTGAGGATACACTGTAAATATGAAAGGTTGCTACCTTAACCAGTTCTCAAGAGGCAATAGATATCAATGTAACAACACATTAAAATATACTCTGTGTATGGTGTGTTTTAAATGTTTTGATGAATTTTTTGACAGAAGTATAAATTTTAGTCTGTATCATTGGTTTATTAATGGTGTCCATAAGCAAATGTACAAATCTCTCTCTTTTGTTTTTGAGCTTTGATTTCACTGTAGCCCAACCTATATAATTCTTGGATTACAGGTGGGATCCACTATATCTGGCCAAAGAATTAAAATTTTGATTTGGTGCACAAACTTAGCCCAAGAGTAATTTACTTGTGCAATGCCTCCAAGGTATTGGGTTTAAACCCAAGCATTTTTTTAATGTCTATTTTGAATCTTAAGTTTTGTAGTTTGGGGTAAAATGTGTGAACAAACGGGTTTGTGAGATCTTACGTTGTGAATAATTAAAGTCTTCAGACTTAAAGCTATGTATGTAGCACAGTCTACCTTAATTACTTGTCTACTGTGGTCAATATTTGCACTTTGAAATATTCACTTGTTTGTAGTTTGTGATGAATTGAAAGCTCACAGCCTGACCTGGCAAAGCAAGCCTGAAATTGCTGATAATCAGGCTGAAGGCTGGAGGATTGCAAATTCAAGACCTGCCTAACGGCAAAGTGACTTTGAAACCACACTGAACAACCTAGTGAGATCCCATCTAAATTAATAATTAAGAAACAAGGTAAGGATATTGCTCAAAGATAGAACACTCACAGGTCACATGATTCAAAACACAATAACATACACATACATTCTCAGCACTTAAAACTTACATTGGTGTGGAAATTAGCCTGTTAAAGATACATGTAGGTATCTTTAACATCCATGGGAAGAGAAGACAGAATGGAAAAATGTGAGACCACAAGACAAAAGGAGGAAACGCAAGCTTTGATAACACAAGAGACTATGGGAGCTAGGGCTATTTCGAGGAGGCAAAGGTTGTGTGTCATGTGGGCAAATGCCTGAATTTTCCCAAAGTTGTCAAATAGGTAAGAACTGCAGAAAGTAATGTGAAAATAAATACCAAATTCAATCCTCCCTCTTCTATACCATTCTTTGTTCTCTCCCTTCTTCAAATACTAGGGTAGAAATCAAACATTTTCCAAAAGAAAACACTGATTTATTTTTTTTATTTTACATTCTTTCTATGGTTTCATACATGGATGAATGTAATGAAATATAACTACTTCCCATCTCCATTTCTGTCTTTCATTTCCTCCCTCATCTTACAACAAATCTTTTGTCCCCTTTTGTGTGTGAGCCATGAGTTTAATTGAAGTTGCTTGAGTGATCTTCAGTGTGGGGTTATTTACTGGAGGATGGGCAACATCTCAGTGACTATACCACTGGAGAAAATCACACACACACACACACACACACACACACACACACACACACACACACACCTGACTCTGCCCACAGACCCCCAACCCCAAGCCAACATCAACTGGCAATAGTCTCTCAGGGAGAATTGAGGAGTCCTGGCCCTCTCTCCATCTATGCTGAAATGCTGATTAAATTTTGTGCAGAATCTTATAATACATAGCAGATTTTCAAATAATTTTTTTGTTATTTAAAAAATGGTCAAAGATGGCACAGGGAAATGTGTAATCATCAACCTAAATTCTTTTTGAAAAGCATTAATTTTCAGCTGCAGAATAAGCATCTGTAAACTGAACCAGTATAGAAATGGCTTATTCTGTTTGGCTGAAAGGGTATCCACTGCCAGGCTCAGCATGGCCAAAGAAGGGACATTATGACAGGGTTCCTGCCCCTGGAGCAGAGCTAGCAGGGTGGGGTCTTCTCCAGTGCTGATATTTGCTGTAGGCATAAGGCTTGTTTATATAATAATGTATATCGTTTTTTAATATTCCTCATTTGGGGAATATTCTCCCTGCCAAGTTTATCTCACATTGTTCTCCCTACTCCATGATAATGAGAAACAGCATGATTCCAGGAAGCAAGAATATGTCTGGTTCCTTGGCAAAATCATCAACACAGTGTTCTTCAGAATAGCCCTTAAGGCTGTAGGAAAAAACTCTGAAAACATGAGTTCAAGAATATATTAAGCAATGTAAGAACTGTTTTTTATAGGATTTCTCAACTATACAAAATATAAGGATGAAATATAAACTGTATCAGGGGTTTCATGGACCTGAAAAAAACAGAGGCAGCTGCACTGACTGAACCAGCTTTGTCAGAAAGATATTAAGGAAGGAGATAAAGAAATTTATGGAGTATTGGTCTCAGGGCAAGACCCCATCAAGCTAACTTATTGTTTGTGTTTTCAGTTGAACAAGGAATAGTTTAGACTTGTAGTTTAACTGGAATAAACTACAATCCAGAAACGGAAAGCATACTTATCCAGATCTTGAGGCTGGGAAACACAGGCTTTTGATCTGGATCCTGAAGAATAGTAGCCATGGAAAGTTTAGGCCCATGAATAGTGGTACACACCTTTAATGCCAGGAGACAAAGACAAGCAGATTTCTAACTTCAAGGCCAGCCTGGAACCGAGCATGTTCTAGGAAAAAGAAAAGCTTAGGTCCAGTCATGGTGGCACATACCTCTAATCCGAGCATTCAGAAAACAGAGTCATGAAAATCTCTGGGTTCAAGGTCTGTCTACAGAGCAAATTCCAGGACAGCCAAGCTTAGGCAGTGAAGGAGTTGGAAAACAGAAGGCTAGTGATAATGTAGTAGAAAAATAGGGCCATTTTTCAGCTCCAAAGCACAGAACTGGCAGCTTCTGGCCTTGTGACTCTGACTTTAGAATCAAAGGCCTAAGGTCATTAAATGTTGATTTGTGAGATAATCAAAACTGGAACCTGGTGGGGAAAAGCCTCGAACACATGGGCACTAGGGAAAATTTCCTGAACAGAACACCAATGACTTACGCTCTAAGACCAAGAATCGACAAATGGGACCTCATAAAACTGCAAAGCTTCTGTAAGACAAAGGACACTGTCATTAGGACAAAAGGGCAATAAACAGATTGGGAAAAGATCTTTACCAATCTTATATCCAATAGAGGGCTGATATCCAATACATAAAAGAACTCAAAAAGTTAGACTCCAGAGAATCAAATGGGGTACGGAGCTAAACAAAGAATTCTCAGGTGCAGAATATTGAATGGCTGAGAAGTACCTAAAGAAATGCTCAACATCCTTAGTCATCAAGGAAATGCAAATCAAAACAACTCTGAGGGTCTACCTCACACCAGTCAGAATGGCTAAGATCAAAAACTCAGGTAACAACAGATGCTGGTGAGGTTGTGGAGAAAGAAGGACACTCCTCCATTGTTGGTGGGATTGCAGACTGGTACAACCACTCTGGAAATCAGTCTGGAGAAAATTGCACCTGAGGACCCAGGTATACTACTCCTGGGCATATACCCAGAAGATGCTCCAATAATTGACAAGAACAAATGCTCCACTATGTTCATAGCAGCCTTATTTATAGTAGCCAGAAGCTGGAAAGAACCCAGATGTCCTTCGACAGAGGAATGGATACAGAAAATGTGGTACATTTACACAATGGAGTACTACTCAGCTATTAAAAACAATGACTTCATGAAATTCATAGGCAAATGGATAGAAAAAGAAAATATCATGTTCTTATTTACTGGAGGATGGGCAACATCTCAGTGACTATACCACTGGGATGTATAGTGACTATACCAATGGGAGTGAGGTAACCCAGTCACAAAAAAAAAAAAAAAAAAAAAAAACCTCGGATTACCCAAGATGCAATCCACAGACCACATGAAGCTCTAGAAGAAGGACAACTAAAGTGTGGATGCTTCAGTCGTTTTTAAAAGGGGGAACAAAAATCAAAAATATTCATAGGAAGAGATACAGAGACAGAGTTTGAAGCAGAGCCTGAAGGAATGGCCATTCAGAGCCTGCCCCACATGGATGTACAGCTCATACACATACAGCCAGTAAACCCAGACAATATTGCTGATGCCAAGAAGTGCATGCTGACAGGAGCCTGATATAGTTGTCTCCTGAGAGTCTATACCAGAGCATGACAAATACAGAGGCAAATGTTGATTAAACTGAGAATGGGGTCCCCATTGGAAGAGTTAGAGAAAGGATTGGAGGAGCTGAAGGGGTTTGTAACCCCATAAGGACAGCAATACCAACCAACCAGAGCTCCCAGGGACTAAACCACCATCCAAAGCTTACACATGGACTGACCCATGGCTCCGACTGCATAAGTAGCAGAGGATGGCCTTGTTGGGCATCAATGGGAGGAGAAGCCCTTGGTCCTGCTAAGGTAGGGGAATGTCAAGGCAGGGAGGTGGGAAGAGGTAGGTGGATGGGTGGAGGAACACCCTTGTAGAAGAATGGGGGGATGGGATAGGGGGTCTATGGATGGGAAACCAGGAAAGGGGTAACATTTGAAATGTAAATTTAGAAAATCCAATAAAAAGTGTTAAAAAAAAAATGGAACCTGGGTTAAATGACTGAACTGAATTTCCTAAGGAAGTAGCTTATGCAAAATAAAGGTTGGACTTTGGTCTACCAAAAAAGAGTGATCTCAAGCAAGCAGAGAGCCATCTCTAGCAGAGCACAGAGCTGTCAGCTTGCATCCATCACTAACTCTGAGTCTTTTATCCACCACTCCCTAACACCCCTTCCTCAGGACTCTCTCCCAGGCTGAGGCTGGTCCAGGACCAGCTATCCACTGGTGCAGGTAGCACCGCGACTTTTCCTAGCTCTCCCTGACAATATTTCACAGACTTTTATTGTTTAGCAAGCCTGAAGTAACCACCAAGGGGCATCTCTCTTTTTCACGATTCCCATGACAGCAATCCTCCCCAGAAGAGTGGAGGTGGCTATGAAATTTTATCATAAACTATAAGTTTAAAAAAAAAAACCCAGCCAAACAACAAAAACAGCCTGTTAATGGGTTTCTTTTTTCTTCTAACTAGAAACCTGATAGAAAAACTGCAGCTAAAGGAATAAAAAAACCTGTCCTGGCTTTCCCTGTTTGCTCAAGGGAACTATACTTGTCCAACTTAGTCTCCCAGTCCTGATAGATTAACTCTCTCCTAACCACTTAGACTGTGAAGTGGCTTCAATTTCAGGATGACTTTCCACCAAGGAGTAGAAATTGAAAATAGCACTCTTACCTGTATTAGAAAAGAGAATGGACAACTGATCAAATGTGGTGACGGGGCTGTTGTTGATGGTGTCTTAAAGAACCTGCCTATTTCATTCCAGCCTGGAAAACATCATCTATTGGAGCAGCGTGACATTCTTCAGACTTACAGCACCTTATAAATATTTATTTACTCAGGCGGCGAAGAGCTGACGTCATCTCTGTCCGTGAAGATAACAGTGATTTTCAATGCCATTGGCACAGCAGCTTGGCTGAAGTTGGTTTGTGTCTTAGTTAGGTTTCCTCATATTTGTTGAATGCGTTCAAAGATTCTGGAGTTCTGGTTAGTTCCAGTTTTGGGTGGGGGCGTTTTTGATATTTTTTTATTCACTTTTCTTTTTGTTTTCTTTTAATATGATGAACATCATTTTTTATATTTTATTTTTCTTGGATATTTTATGTATTTACATTCAAATGTTATCCTCTTTCCCCTCTCTCCCTTACCCCCTCTCTCTTCCCTCTGCTTCTGTGAGGATGTTCCTACTCCTACCCACCCACTCCCACATTCCCACCTCAGCACCCTGACATTCCCCTACATTGGGGAAACAATACTTCGCAGTACCAAGGGCGTTTCCTCCTATTGACACTAGACAAGGCCATCCTCTGCTACATATGTGGCTGGAGTCACGGGTCCCTCCATGTGTACTCACTGGTTGGTGGTTTAGTCCCTGGGAGCTCTGGTGGGGTATGGGTGGTTGATATTGTTGTTCTTCATATGGAGTTGCAAACCCCTTCAACTCCTTCAGTCTTTTCTCTAAGTCCTCCATTGGGGGTCCCCTTATTCGGTGCCCCAAAGACATGTTATCAAATTGAAACTCCAGGGGCTTGGTCGATACTGACAACTGCCATACCCTCTGCTTCATGGATAAGGGCTCTGCTGGAAGGGTGACTATAAATGTGAAGCCAGTAGGAACTTGCTGTCCAATGATTTAAAAAAAAAAAAGAAAAGAAAGAAAAAAAAGAAAAAATTCAACTTGGAACCTGGACGTTACCATGGCTGTAATGGTTTCTAAGAATCACTTCCAGTAAGACCCTTAATTTGTTTTGTACAAATTATTCAGTTTGTCATACTAAGCTCTTACGTTCCTAGTCACTTAGGAGCTAAACATGGGAGGCTAGTAGTCTCGTTTGACCCACAGTCAGCAAGCAGGAAAAGGGATCCAGCCAGAAAACTTTATGGCCTTTCCTCAGTGACATATTTCCTCCAGCAAGGCTCTCCCTCCTAATGGGCTATGTATTCCCCAAGTAATACCATCATCTGGGGACCAAGTATACAGACACATGAGCCTTTGGGTAACATGTCACACCCTATTATACTAGCTACCAAGGACACAACTCTCTGGTTGCCTTATTCTTACAGTGAGACTTGCACAGGAAAATATGTAGTCAGTGTACCAATAGTTTTACCCTGAAGTAACCTGTTATGCTTGTTAACTGTCAGCTTGACAGGATCTAGAATCACCTACAAGGCACACTGATCAAGTCCTCAGCAAACGCATAAGGGTAGCACCATTCTACAGGATGCAGTTCCACACTAAGGAGGAGGATGCAGTAGGGTACTACTGTCCTTTGCCCTGCCTCCCTGTGAATGGGGCACACAAGTCTCACACCTCTACCGCCACACCCTCCCGTACCATGCTGCTCTGAGACAAAATAAAACACACCTTTCCTAATGTCCATTCTGTCAGGTATTGTGTTGCAGCAACGTGAAGAATAAACACAGAAGTGTAGAGAACCGAGGGATACAGGGGCCTTTGGAAGCTCACGCTATGACTTTGATAAGGATTTCCGGTAAGATTCAGGTAAAGCATGGCCAACTCCGGATATCAGCTAAAGATGACTGTGATGTAATCTATAAAATAAGCATTTCTGGCAGAATGTCACTTCATGAGGTTTGTGTAAACATACCCTTGAGGTCCAAAACGAGTCACTTCACTTTAGCTTATACCTTTGCCTGGGTGTTCCTACCTGTGGCCTGTGTGTGTGTGTGTGTGTGTGTGTGTGTGTGTGTGTGTGTGTGTGTGTGTGTGTGTGTGTGTCTGCATTTGTGACTTTGCCCAACTGTGAGCAACCCATGTCTGCTGCCTGGTGCCTATTGGCATCTAGGGTAACCTTCACCCCATATCTTAGTTAGGGTTCTACTGCTATGAAAAGACACCATGACCAAAGCACAATATTTCATTGGGGCTAGCTTACAGGTTCAGAGGTGCTGTCCATCATCATCAAGGTAGCAATATGGCAGTGTCCAGGCAGGCATGGTGCAGGAGGAGCTGAGAGTTCTACATCCTCATCAAAAGGAGGCCAGGAGTGGACTATTTTCAGGCAGCTAGGAGGAGGGTCTCAAAGCCCACGCTGACAGTAACACACTTCGTCCAACAAGGCCACAACTACTCCAACAAGGCCACACCCCCTCTCTCCCTGGGCCAAGCATATTCAAACTACCACACTCCATGTGCATAAAAGTATGTACATTTCCTTATGATTTCTGCATCCTCTTCTGCCTCCTGTGACTCTCTTCCTTTCTTGGCTTTGAAACTTGGATCTCGCAGCTGCTTTATGAAATGCTTGTTGTATTATCACAGGTTTACAATTGTCTAAACAGAGGATATCATTCATAAAGGCACATTGCTTATAAATGGATAAATCAGAGCTTAAGACAAATCTAGATAGGTGTTAGTGCTTAGCAGAGAACAAAACACTTTCAGCCCCAGTTTCCTAACTACATCTGAAGGATGGCTCCTTTTCAGGGTTTGGTCGTCTATCCCTGCTACTATATATTTCTACTGTTTTATTTTCTGTAACTGCTCTTCAACAACCTCAGGTGTCACCGAGCCCCGCAAATGCTTTACCTTTATGTCACCTTTCCTCCCCAGCAGGTTTCTGCTTCTGGATCCCTTGTCAGAAATCTTGTCCAACATGGAAGTCTGGGCATCATGGTTGGTAACTCCTTTACATAAATACCTCACAGCACTGCCTCCCTTTTCTCCTTAATGCTTGAATATCAATACCCACCTTTCCTCCACAACTACACTTTCTTCCTCCTCCTCCTCCATTCTTCCTTCCCCTCCTCCCTCTCCTCCTCCCCTTCCTCGTCCTCCCCTTTCCTCACCCCTTCTTGTTGCTCCTCGTTCACCACTACCACCATTTCCCACCATTCATCTGGTTTCTATATCACCTTCCACTGCACTCAGTTTTATTCTAAATTCATTCTTTATTGTACAAACAAAGATACTTTCTAAGGAAATAATCTCATCCTTTGGTCTTACCGAAAACTCTGAAGGTCTGGAGAGAGGCCCAGTGGTTAAGAGTGTGACCTTGGAGGACCCACATCCATCTGCCAGCACACACACCAAGGACCCTACCTGCCTGCAACTTCAGCTCCAGGGGAATCACAGCACCAGTACCCACATATTCGCCCCATATCCACATCCACATCTACATGCTCACGATAAAAATAAAATAAACATTTTTTGAAAGATTTCTAAAAGAAGCCTCTTTGGGGGAAGGGAAGAGCACTACTCCTTGGTATAACTCAGCTCCCCAGTTTAATTCACTGTTTACTTTGAAACTCATGGGTCATAATTTAAAATCCTTAAAAGAATGAAAGAAAACCACTAATTTTTAGGCAGTAGTAACATTCTGTAAAAATGAAGAGGCCTTTGGGTAGCTGAGACTCCTTAACAGGCCTCGAGTTTAAGACAATCCTGGGTCTCAATTTTTAAAACAAAAGATAAGAACCTTAGTAATTATGGCCAACGTCATAGTCAAATGCACCTCTTTCTGAAGAAATGGGGCATCGTCTGCTTGGCACTTGGGTGAGGCAATCTAAGGTTAAGACCATCTGCCCTCAATGACATCTTACTGAGGAATAAACACAAGTACAGAGAACAGGACAAGGAAGCTTTTAATAAAGTCTAAGTCGGGACATTCTGCATGGAAGGCTGGATGTGCCTGGAAATGACCACTGTACTGCCCAGGACAAAAGGAGTTTCAGACACACACACACACACACACACACACACACACACACACACACACACATTACTAATATCCCACTCTCACCAACAGGGAAATAATATTAGCCACATCCCATTACTGTTAGCTTTAACATTCCCTCCAATTAATGGCTGTGGTGTGCAGCCCCACACTTGGGATGGCTCCTTGACAGGGGATGGTTAGCCTCACTTGTTACCTGGGCTCACTTTTCAGCTTTCCTTAGCTTTGGGCCAGGAGGGAACCTCCCATTATATTAATTGTCAGCAGTTTGGCCCCCCATTTTGTTCCCAGTCTAGGACCCGGAGCTTCTAAATGATTAATTTTGTTTTAGCATGGCAAGCAATTTGGGGGTCGCTGAAGTGTTAGTGTTTGAAAGTTTTAAGCCGCCTCTGAAGACTCTACCTCCTCTTCCAACTCTTTTTCTCCTTCTCTGACGTTACAGCACAAATGAAAATAATGTTTCACTCATTTAAAAATTCTAAACACTACACCTTTCAAACTTTCAAAAAGTCCATGTCATCAAATGTGGAAATGGGATTTCAGTTTTTGTCTTCCAAATCAAAATCTCCATCAGCTCTAAGTCAATAGGCTGCTTTGATCCAGAACAGCAACATGAAATTATGTCGATCTCTTATTAATTAACCCAACTCATATAAGCAGTGAAATTCATCATTTACATTTTCATTCTGGTGTAAGTTTCTCCCCTATTCACCGTGTGATCACCATGCCCAAGTGTCTCACACACCCCCTATCAAAATTCCAAATCATGAAAATCCACAGTGCATCCTTGTATACCAATGGTGTGTTTAAATATAAGTTATTAGGAACAATTAAGACGGCTAATAATAGACTGATTAAGGGACAGTTAAAGCGTTCCTGACATTGCATAAGATTAAATATGCTAATCAGATTTGGGACCTAGAAAAGCCAGATAAAACCAAAATAGAACAAGACTCGCCACCCAAATCCTACTTTATCTTCTTGCCTTTCAAACTACGTATTTGCATTTTATCAATGTTTCTCTCAGAGCTGAGCAATTCGTGACGGCTTTGCCCAGGTAAGCTGATTATATGTTGTATGATTATGTGTATGTGTATATTTCAGAATCGGAATAGTGTCTATTTTAACATTTGCTGCTCTGAAATGTTTGTTTGACAAAGGAAAATAGCCAAGGAAAATGGCTTGAACGTCATGTGTGAAGCTCTCCAACAGCTGTTTGTAACTTAACTCTGTTAACCAATACGATGGAGACATCCAGAAAAGTAGCCTACACAATGTATTTAAGCTGTTGTTATTTATGCTAAGAACGACATCGCATATTCGTCTGAAGAGGCATTATCCATACCCTAATTTGGTTATTCCAAATAAATTGTGCATTTGGAAAGCAAGAAAAATGCAGTTGACAAGCAAGGCTTCTCGGCATAATTGAAATTCACTCTGAATGCAGGAAGGGTCAGTTTCATTCTAAGCTGTAGACCTTGTTTTGAATTCTTACACTGCCTGGTTTCTACTACAAAATTAAACATAAAAAATGGCTCCCTCTGTGTTCACAGAATGTTTCTTCATTTTATAGTTAATATTACTTAGAGGGGTCATTGTGCCTTATATTAATTATCCAGAACATTAACTTGCACTCAAGAGAAAGAAAAACTCAAGGACATTACATTTTTAATGACAATCTCAATTGCTAATTTATTTAGGTCAATTTTATTCTGACATGGTGTTTGGGGTAAGAGCAAAATACTCTGACCATGGTGTTTGGGATAAATTATCTCTAATTAGATCTTCCTAAAATAAACTAACGTTTCTGACCCGGACTGGTTCATACCTCCCTCACCCAACCTAGTGGTTCCCCACTCCTGGGAGGTCACCACACTGATACTAAACTTGGTACTAACATCTGATCAGCATAGTACAATACAGCCCAGAACTCCTGAATGCAAGCTATCCTCCTGTCTCAGCCTCCCAAGTAGCTGGGACTACAGGCCCACACCACCAAGAGGCTTTGCGGGAGGAGCCACTAAACTCCTTCATAGAATGTGCTTCTTTCATGGGCTGCTTCTTGATTATTTATTGCAAAGTGCAGGATAAAAGTTCTGGATGTGATCGCACTTGGGAAATACATGTGTGCTGAGACTGGCCAGACCTCAGTGAGTCTGAGATGGTATGTTAGCACGGATTAGCTGTCTAATGTATCCATAGTCCTAAAGTAATCAAGTTAAGCTGACAAATTAATTCTAAACAACTTTCCATTTTTCCTTCGACATTGACAAGATTGCAATTTGCAAACATTAAGTGTATGTGTTTGTCTGTTTGTGTCTGTGCATATTTGTCTGTGCGTGTATGTATCAGTGTGTGTTTGTATGTATGTATGCATGCATGCGTGTATGTATGCATGCATGTGTGTATGTATGTATGTGTTCAGTGTGTCTGTGTGACTTTGTTCGTATGTGGTGAGCACATGTGAAGGTATGAGAAAAATGTTCTGGAGTCCGTTCTTTTATTCTACCATGTAAGCTCAGGGACTCGAACTCAGATCATTGGGCTCTGTAGAGGCAAACTGCTTTACACACAGAGTCATCCTGCTAGTCCAATCTTTAAAAAAAAAAGCATGCAAAAAAAACCAAGCATATGTCTTTGTAACACCTTCTTTCTTGCAAACAAATGTATTAGTTTTTTTTTTAAGTATTAGTCTTGATTATGCTACAGAAAGTTACTTAGTGACTAAAGTGAATGTGGAAACTATTTTAAGCGGCAACTCCAAACTCATCAGAAATTTCTCTATTAAGTCTTAGCTCAACCCCCACTGGAGCATCTCATCCCACTGACATTAATACTGTCACCAAATTATTTACTCTGGTGTAACAAACAATTTCAAGGTGCCTAACATGAAAATTTAAAAAAAAAGAAAAAAGCAATGAGGTTGACATTGCTCACGGTGCTCTAAATAATGCTTAAAGCATTTGGCTCAATACGCACCAAATGCAATAGAATTGAGATGAAAACATTTAAATAACATATTTACCACATTCATCGAAAAGACTTAAAGATGTAGAATTTAGTCACAGACACATCTTAGTCTCTGATGAGCAAAGCAGGGCTTTGTTTAGGGAATAAAGATTGGTATTTATTAAGAATATAATAATAAGAGTTTTATTACTGTCCACAACTGATCGATGTGGTTATAAATCAGTATATCTTGAGCCTCGGGAAGAAAACAAGAATGATGCTTCAGGGGCCCTGCACTGAGCAATCCAAGCACTTCCGTTACACTGTAACCCCCCGATGTACTGATGTACTCACCGACAGTTTCAGCTCAGACAGGCACTTAGGATCAAAGCACAGGAACCCTTTGACTCTGTGAAGCTGAATGTCAACACAATGTCACAGGGAAGGCAAGCAATCAAAAAGTCACCATGATTTGTCTTCTTACTCCAACAGCCCTGGCCCGCTAATTTGACTTGCGAGATTTTTTTTTGTCACAAGTCATGGTTAGCAGGAGATGAAAGGATATTGGAGAGCTAACACCTGAGATTAGAACACAGTTTGGGTACAGCCTGTGAACATTCACGGAGCTGAGGGGGGAAAATTTAATTATCTGTCACTGAGCCTTCTTGCTAGGAACTTGTTGATACAGAAAGAAATAGAATCTGCTCTTACACCAAGACAACATTGGAAAATATATAAGCTTTAGCGTGCAAAGGTAGGTAGAGGAGGGAAATAGGGTAGAACAAAGGCGACCTGAACTCAGCAAGTTTCCTCTAGGCTTCCAGACCCTGACACATTAAAGTCACCAAGATTCTCTGGATGAATTGTCATTCACCCTGTCCAATTCTACCTTTTTTTTTATCTGAATGGAAGTTTCTGAGTCAAAAGCACTTGGTTTAGGTTGAACAAAAAAAAAATGGGTATGTATTTTAAAAATGCATATTTTGGATCTTAAGACTTCAAGATGGGGCTCTAAATCTACATATTTATTATGTTTCTCAGCTCAAATAAATTCAAATCGGAGAATCCCTGTGCTGTTCTATAAAGCCCTTGAAATTTGCATCATATTTACATTTTTATATCAAGTTTATCTCATAGCCCAGCCCCTAGATCAATGTAAAGTTAAAGATTAATTCTTATAAATATACTAGGTTTTCTCTTTTCTAATTAGACTTCCATCACCAAAGTCCTTCTCTAGGAAAGTAGGAGACAAAAGTACCCAATGATGTCAGAGAAGATCCCCTGTATTTAACAGAGCAAGGCAGTGGGAATTCTTAAAACACATCAAGTAAAAGCATCCTTGGCTTTTAGGGCCTGGCATGGTGAAGAGGAAAATGTAGCTACTCTGTCCATCATTTCCTTGGAGACTTTGCAACCTTCTTATTTCCTCTGAGAAGAAATGAGGGTGGGTAGAGGAAGTTCTCAAACACACGATGGACACTTAGAATCTTATTCTGGTTCACCCTTTCCTTCCTGGTGTCACCTAATGTATCGGACTTTCCTACATGAGGAATTCATTTCCTTTGGTTTACTAGTATAATTCTGTCTCCCAGAACCTTAATACACAAATAATAATAAATAATAGCAAATTATCCTAGGCAGTATCCTCTCCCATCTGCATTTCATTCCTTAAGACTGTAGGAGAGACTGTAATTTAATATTCATGGGGTAGTAGACTTTTCTACTCGTCAGGAATTACCTTCATACAGTAGTTGCATTTGGTCTACTATGGGTCAAAGGGGATGGTGACATTTATGTTCATGTTAGGACTCTTTCATACCTAGTTCTCAGAACTCACGACCCTAAGAGATTTACGTACCTGGGAACACCAGAGGCCTCATTAGTGGGTTGACCTAACCACCCTTTTGGGCACCTCAGAAACTTGATTGTAAAATGTTTGGAGAAAGGGAAATCAGTTGTACTAGTTATGAGATGTGGTTGTTTTTACTTCAACTAAGCATGTTCAAATGCATGTAAATGTGTATAAATAAAAATATAAACAAGTCACTGTTTCACAAGGGCGAAGAAGCAAAGGTGTAAAGAATAACTTTTAAAATGCATCAAGGCTTTCTCAAACGATGTTCCCTAAGGGTACTTAATTCCAAGACACGAGTAGACCATTCAGCAAGAACTAGCCGCACAGCCCACATCTGGAAGCTCTACTCCTCATCACCCTATGCTCATGGAATGCCGGTGTGCAGTGATGTATGGACATTAGTGTGATAGCTTTATTCCTACAAATTCTTCTTTTCTCCTCCTTATGTGTTTTTATAAATTACAGACAAAAGACTATAGTTTTAACTCCCATGCCACCCAAAGTCAGGCATGATGTTTAAAGTCAGGATTTTATGCTTTGAGCATATTTGCAAAAGTAAATTTGAATATTAGACTTTTAATATTTTTAAACTTAGACTTTTCGGAATTTGTTTTAATGATAACTTTTTTTTTGTTTTTTTTTTTGTTTGTTTTGTTTTTTAACGTACAGTGTCTTGGAGAAGTGGCTCAGCCAGGAAAGTGCTTTTCACAAAAGTATGAGGGCTTTAGCTTGGATCCCCAAAGCCCGTGGAAAACAGCGGAGTGACAAACAGTGTGTGTGTTTTCATCCAGCACTGGGGAAATGGGGAGTAGGACTCCTGGAGCCCTTTGACCTTCCAGATAGATGAGCTCTGGGCTCTTCAAGATTCTTGCAGCCTAGCCCGATTGATGAGCTCTGGGCTCTTCAAGATTCTTGCAGCCTAGCCCGATTGATGAGCTCTGGGCTCTTCAAGATTCTTGCAGCCTAGCCCGATTGATGAGCTCTGAGTTCATCAAGATATTAGGATGCAGGGTCTCTTCCTGTGGGTTTCTATTGCTGTGCTAAAACACTGTGACCAAAGCTATTTGGGAATAAAGGGGTTTATTTTCTCTTAGGGTTGTAGTTTGTCATCCAAGGGTCTCAGGGCGGGAACCTGGAGTTAGGAACTGAAACAGAAGCCGTGGAGGCGTTCAGCTCACCGTCTTGTTCTCCAGGGGTTGCTCATTCTGCTTTCTTAAAACACCCAGGACCACCACCCCAGGGGTGGCACCACCCACAGAGAGTTAAGTTCTCCCACATCAACTGTCAATCAAAAATATGCACCACGGACTCTGGTGGGAATATTTTTCAGTGCAGGGGCCCTCTTCCAAAATTAATCAAGCTTGTGTCAAGTTGACATAAAACACGCCAGTGTAGGGAACAATTGAGGGAGACATATAGCATCTACCTCTGGCCTCTGGATGCCTGTGTGTGTACATGCACACTCACACAGACACGCGTACCCTTACCGTCTTCCTGCTACAAACTTTGTGCTTAAATCTAGGAACAATATAAACAAAGAAATTTGATTTCTTACTGAATTCCTAGAAACCGAAGCCAGTTGGCTTCGCAAGAGGGACTAGATGATACCCTGCCTTGGAATTTGAGCATTTAATATATGAATTTATTCTATCATTTAGTCTTCTAGACTCTTAACAGTGAGAATTATCTACCCTTTGTGAACTTTTCTTCTTTTCTTGGTAATATAATATTATATTCCATTGTTTCATGGAAACGATTCAGCTTGGCGATAACATAGAAGAATTTTAAGCAGTTCGTCAGGTCTCTGACAGCAGTGAAAACTTTTAACAATGCTTTCTGTTTTCTGAGCATACTGGTATCATGACGTGGTCCCCACAGGAGACACAGAGTGCCAGCATTTACTGTTTATACCCTTCCTCGTCCTTTTGTGAATTACGGCAATGAGTCTAAGACCAGTTGTGAAAGAAGCAGGAAAAGTACAGCACAAAGACACCACATATGGCAGGACTCAGCCCACACAACAGCGGCCATTGCTTCCTTTTGGAGCCTTATGGCTGATTCGCAACAGAACAATTAAGCATTCATGAAAAGTACAAACCCAGGAAATCTGTAACAGACTAGATTCCTCAGTATATATCCAAAGGCATGATAGCAATGCATTTTATTTGAAATAGAATTAAATCCTGGGTATGCGTGCACCAAATCAAAGTGTTTTAAAATATGAAATGGGAGACCCTTAATGATTGTTAGGCAGGGAAGTGACATGACTTAGTTCCTATTTTAAAAGATCAGTCTGGCTTCTCTGTAAATCATAAATGAGTATGAATTTGGAAGAAAAGGATTTGAAGAGCTACTGCAATAATCCAGATTTTTAAACCTATGTTTATATATAATACATGTGCTGTATATACACTTGGAGACAGACTAAGACACATTTGCTGGTGAATTGAAAGAGGAGAAGGGAGATGATGGGTGGGGGCTTGATTGTAACTGAGTGGACGGAGACGCTGCCGACAGAGACTGGGCATCATCATAGGAGACAGATCTGGAAAAGCAGAGGTCTTCGCAGACTCAGGAGGGGACATTAGTGGGAGAAAATTCCAGCCTAATTTTCAGGATGGCACACCTATTTAACAGCTGCATATTTCATCCTTAACTTCCAGCCATCTGAAATTGAGAGTTTCGTGAACTAAGCTATCAACTCTACATTTGGAAGGATGGTGGTTAAAAATACAGAAAAGATGATTTCTCAGAGAGAGAGAGAGAGTTTATGAAGGAATGAGCCAGTGATGATCGGACAACTTGTCTGAAAAGAGACCACTGGGCCATCGCAGTGTCAAGGCAGTGCGGCGAGCTTCTTTTCTGTGTGAAATAATGCTTAGAGCGTGAAAGCGTGAATTCACTGAAAACCAAGAAGTGACTGAGTTGTAACAATCGGGCTGTCAGTCGCGACCTGGACAACAGCCTTGACAGTAGAGTCCGAGGAGATAACAGCTTGCTTGGAGTGAACTTGAAGAACGATGAAAGTTGAAGAGGGTTGAGTCAGAAAATAGCCAAGTTGTTAACTATGTGTTGTTGTAAAGGCATGTGACGTTGATGGAGAAGTAAAGCTGGAGAGGGAAGTGAGGAAAAGGAGAGGGTGATTGCAAGAAAACAGTCCAGAGGAACATTGTCAAGAAATGCTTACATTATCCACAAATTAAGGACTTTGACGGAGGATGATACAAATTCAGAGAAATCCGTCACGTTGGTTGGAAAGCAGAGGGACCCAGAGTCAGCTTCATTTCAGCATGGACCCAGTGGCAGGTTCATCCTCCCATAGGCAGGAAAAGGGGTGGTAGGGGGTCAGAAAGTAAAGAAAAATATCTGCTTAAGAGATAGGAAGGAAGGAAATGTTATCAATTTCTTTTCTCGTGGAGAACTTTCGGGATGAAAATGGCATCTCCATATGAAACTAAAAACAACTTTGAAGTAGGTATGAGGGCTTTATTCTAATTTTTTTCAAGTGACAACAACATTAAAACTTCTTGAAATGTTTTTGAAATTCCTTCATGCTGTGAAACCATTCTCCCTCTGGTTTATGGTCTTTGAGGACTCGAAGATAGGTTTGTTACGATTTTCCTCTTTTTCAAGGTAGGAAAGAGGCTACAGATAGCATTAAAATGATTGAATGACTTGAAGGGATCACGTGGGACAAAGGTATAGAAACAGGAGTCTGAGATACTAAAGGAAAAACTCCTTTAAGCCCTTATTTTGCTAGGCACTGTGGTTGTAGCACACTGTCCACACACAGAGAGAGGTGCTTTGCCCTCATTACAATATGATTAATCAAACCTTTCATTCTGCTCATGTGACTCATATATATCAATGATTCTAGGTACTTCCACAAGCCCATGCTGGTGCCTCTCATAGAAGTAGAAAACAAAGGAGATATCTTACAGGGGAGATTTTCAATATTTTTGATATAAAACCAGAACTTCATTAGCTACCAACAAATCAAATGCATAGAAAACACACCGAGAAACATGAAAGGAAACTACTGTAAAACCTAATTAGGTATATGTTGACAAGGACTGTGAAATTCATTTACTCATGCATACATGCGTGCTGAGCACTATGGAAAATACTAGGTGTACACTGAACAGTGCATTAAATTTTCTATAACAGTGTTGTGCTCTCTCTCTCTCACAGCTAAAACACAAATCAAGTACAAAATTTTACAGTACGAGAAGAAGCAATCCAGGGTGTCTAAACCATGCACAAAGAGAAAATTCACCTACTTCCTAGCCTGGGTCCAGGTTCAGTTTGAGTCTCAGCTTCTCATCAGCCTTGTACAAAATGACTTTGTAGTCACTGTACAGTGTTAGTCATTGATCCAATTCATTAATAAAATATGAGTGCATAAAGAGTCATTTGAATGGAATGAATCATAGTGTTCTCCACTGCTTCTTAGAGACTACTCCTTCATGGAGAAGGTAATCTCATTCATCTCAGAGGCGAAGAAAACAGCCCCAGAGATTGCAAACCCAGCTCTCCCGAGTTAACATCCACAGTGTTTGCCACTGAGTACACTGGGGCAGCCACAGTTTCTGCTCCCACTGTATACAACCATAAAGAAATCATTTATAAGCCACACAAGTTCTTCTGAAGTAGTTTCAAAGTTTGAAATCCCAATATCCGTATAGAACAATGATAACAAATTAAAGATATTAAATTGTGCATTTGTAATCTGTACCCAATCAAATTCCCACATCGCCTTTCTAAGGAAAAAATATTATTGATCATTTTAACAGCTGTAAGGACTGATTCATGCATGTTGGGAGAGAGGATAGAAATAAAAGCTGGAAGGGCCAGTGGATGTCAGTTTTTCCAGAGACAAAGGTGCTCTAAGGAAGAGAAATATGCAGAAAGGCATAATGTTGCCAGAGTTTGGGGAATAAGGAGGTTTTGGAATCAGGAGATACCATGACACAAGGGACAGGGAGAAAAATGAGTCAGGGAAAATTTAAGTACATCTTTACCACATGAGCCAGCTCCATTCAATTTGGAAAAGTGAGCAACTTGCTCGATTGATCCACAGTCAGAACTTGCTCAGACCTACACATAAAACTGCCCCGATCCGATCCATGCAACCTACTTTACCTGGGTTTTGCAGACCACTTAGTGGTTGTCAGGAACAAAGGTAATGACAGTTAGATGCAGGTATATGCAAAAGCAGATGCCGAGCGACAGTGCTACCTGAGTGGTTAGGAGAATAATTCTCCCAGATACCTCTTCCCAATATGTGCTGGTACATCAGATATCATCAACAGGGACATAACTGATTTACAACACAGGTAAAGAATTTTGTCTTCAAGGAAAAACTGCCAACAGCATGTGTGTCTCCAGTTTCACAATGTTTAAGTATAGTATGTCGGATGATAGTGTAATGGAGGTAAAACATGCTTCTTCACCACTTAATTCAACGAGGCTAGAACTCTAATGTTTTATTAGTGTTAAAAAGGAGTACAAAAAAGTCAGTTAAACAGTGGCTAAAAATGTGGATTGTCCTCTTGCAGAAGACGCTGGTTTGAGTCCCAGCACCCACATGGGGACTAATATCTGTCCATAACTCTAATCCTAGGAGCCTCTGCTGGCCTCTGCAAACACTGGGTGCTTATTTGGTACATATGCATACCTAAAAACACTATGCATATGAACTATAGTAAATAAATTTTAGAAAATCTGTTAAACAATATAATTTTTCAATTTTCTTTCTAAACACCTAAAAGCCTGTGTATGCATTTATATGTGTGTATGTTACATATGTTTGAATTTTCATGTGGTATGGCGCATTCCGATTGTCAAGGAACAAATAAATAAGAAGAGAAAATATTTTTAATAAGACAAGGACATATAGTCAAAGCAGAATGCCACAGAGGAAGACAGGATGCTGACAAGTTGATAGATGAGCCCATTTGTAATTTGATGAAATGTAAATTCTGACTGAAGATAACTTCGAGTTTGGTGCTTTCAAAAGGTAGAGTTAACTGAGGACCTACAGCTCCCAGAAATGAGAAGGAAAAGAAGAAAAGCATGCAGGAAATGGAAAGTCTTGAACACTACTGCCTGTAAGTCCCCTTCGATGGTGTGGTGGAGGGGATGTGCAAATTAACTGCATGTATATACTGCATTCATTATCACAGAGATATCTGTATAAAAAAGGGAAGAGATATATTAAGAAATGCTCTAGAATAGTTTAATGATTTTTTGTTTTAGGATTGTATTGCTGTGAAAAGATACCATGACCTTCACGACTATTATAAGAGAAAACATCTCACTGGGGTCGGCCTACAGTTGGGAGATTTAGTCCATTATCATCATCATGGGAAGCATGCGGCAGACGTGGTGCTGGAGAAGGAGCTAAGAGTTCCACATCTGGACCCACAGGCAGGAGGAAGAGACAGCGATCCACTAGGCCTAGCTTGAGCGCTTGAGACCTCAAAGCCAGCCTCCAGTGACAATCTTCCTCCAACGGGACCACACCCACTCCAAAAAGGCCACACCTCCTAATAGCACCGCCCTCTATGAACAAGCATCCAAACATATTGACTCTAGCGGGCCACTCTTCTTCAAACCACAGGGTTTGACTGCTAATAATGTACTCTCACATCACTGATTACTTATTTGTACCATGGGCTAAAAGCTTTTAAATAGAATTTAACATCGTCAACAATCTCAGCATTATTATTATTTTTTTTTTTTTGGTTCTTTTTTTCGGAGCTGGGGATCGAACCCAGGGCCTTGCGCTTCAATCTCAGCATTATTAAAATCTGCTGAGAATACATTGCTACATAACCTTCTCGACTTATCTGCTACAATCAACTAAAAATTAGTACAAGTGTAAAAATATCGAACAGTGTGGACTGTATACTGAACTGCCCTTGGCATGCAGTACTGTAAGAACCAATCATAGTCTTTAGTTGTGGAAGGAAGTCTGTCCACCCATAAACTGTTACTGTGTCCTTCATTGATTGTGATTGATTGTGAATGGCCTTTAGGGTGATTTTTCTCCTTGTCTCCTCTTCCATACCAGCCATATGACAGTTTCCCAGTTGTAAGAAGGCTTATAGAAATTATCCTAGTACCAAGAGTAGCTCTTCCTTCAGGGCTGAAGAGGGACAAATGGGTGTGCTCAGAGTCTCCCAGCTACTGTGGTATACTTTTCCTACTTTTCTTGTCTAGGAATCCATGTAACTAATGTATATTCTATATAAATATATGTATATTAGGTTTACATTTGTAACGTTTAAAATAAATTTATGAAAAAAATCACTTTTTTAAAAAATAATCCTTTTTGATGAGCCAGTGAGATGGTTCAGTATGTTTGTCACCAAATTGTGTGACTTGAGTTCAATGTCACACAAACTGTGTAGTTTAATGTCATTATTCAGGTGAAGGCAGACAAGATAAAATGACGCGTGTCATTGGACAAGAAGGAAGAGAGGCGGGAACAGAGGTTTTAAAGCGGAGGGAGAAACACATGAGAGGGGCCGGAGCGAGGAGGAGGAGGAGCTGGGAGAACATGGCGGCAGATGTTAAGATTCTTCTCTGTGTGTGGTTACAGGTTGTTATGACTATTTTTAAGGGATAGGTGTGTACAGGATTTTGTGCTGTCTGGATGGGCAAATTATATCTTATCAACTGGATCAGAGGTTATTGTGTGGTGTGTTCCTTCATGTGGCGATTTAATTGAGTTCAAGAGAATGTGTGGTGGCAGGATACACCACGCCTGCCATGGAACTGGGATGTGTATGCCTGGTGTGGTAACAACCCATCAAGGGAACTGTGAGTGAACAGCTTGCGGACCGTCCAGGTCAGAAGGAGCCCTGGAGAGAAAGCACAGAGCAGGAACACGACACAAGCCTTTTTATTTTCACCTCAGCAAAACTGATTCCCTCAAACTGTCTTCTGACCTCTATGTGTACATCAAGGTGCACAGTTGCCCATGCGCATGCGTGCGTGCGCGCTTGCGTGCGTGCGTGCGTGCGTGTGTTTGTGTGCGTGCATGTGTGTAGCACACATACACACACAATTAATTAATTAATTAATGGCAAACGATATTTAAACTATGAATGCTTTGGGACATCTGCTTCATTGATTACCATGGTAATTCTTCTTCTTCTGTTTTCTTCAATGATCTCCTTATGTATTATTTGAAATACAATATGTTTTGTTCACAGTATTTTTATACAAGAGTAGATGCCTCGTATCTATGGTAACCAACTTCATAAAGTAAAAGTAAAATATTTCATTTTAGTAAATAGTAAACGATTGCACGATGTCTGCGGATAATCCTTAGGTGTCCATGCTGTCTGCCTGCGTTGACCTCAGCTTTGGACAGAGATTTAGCAAAGCGATCTGATCTCAATGGCGAGGTTAGTTCAGAGGAAATGAGCAGAGATTCTAAGGGCTGTCCTGGGAAATGGGTGAATCTAGCAGTAAGTGATCCCCCTCCACACAGCAAATATTGGTCAGAGATAAATATGGGTGCCAAGACTTCCTTATTTATTAACGTTGCCTGGATGCCCTGGGAATTTGAATTTGTGAAGATACCGTAGAAAAAGTTTAAGGCAGTGGAATCCATGTGATGTATTTGAAAGGCAGACTCTGAGGCATACCGAGTTCCCCTGTAGCCTCTTCACCAGGATCTTCAACTCTGTGGAATTTCATGGAGTTAAGCATAGCCTGTGGAAGAATGCTACATTTAAATTTCAGGGCATGTCACTTAGCTTCTTATCAAGAAGTTGCATTTAAAAATTAGTTGCATCCATTTCTTTTGAATTTAATTCAATTTCAGAAATTATCTTAAATGTATCCTCTAAACTACCAGGTTATTCTGTACCCTAGGATAATCATGTAAAATAAGACATTTATTTGGACAGAACTTTCATGGAAACCAATGGAAACTATTACCCAAAATGATTACAGATGATATTCTTATACTCATCCTATGATTTAGAACATCTTTAAGTGGACATGAAACATTTCTCTTTCCTCTCTCCTTCGTTTTTTAGGTACATCTCAGCCATCTGGTCCAGCATGCCCCAAAAATGTAAAAGATTTTGAGGACATCAAGGGACACACTTCAGAGGCTGTGTTTCATCAGACTAGGGCATTAGGGAAATTGAAGGAAAGTGGAGATGATTATATATCTGCTTCTATAAATGGAAAACAGAACTCCTCCTTTCTCATCGAAGATGAAAAACAAGCTTCGTCTGACAACAACATACCCAAGAGGATGGAGAATGGTTATCCTCCTCCAGTCGTCTCTCATCAGCTAGAGGAAGTCTTGTCGGTGGCCATGTTTAATGACTGTGAAAAATCGTTACCAGGGAAAATTACAACACAGGACTTCTCTAGCACAGTAGAAGTCTTAAAGCCAGCCAAAGGCAAATTTATTAGAGAAGTCAAATGTGGGACTTTCAATGTGCAAGTGGAAACCACAGAAAACACTTTCTGTAAAACAGGAGCACAGTTCCTCACAAAAAGGCGATGTCCAACATGTCACCAACAGTATTCCATCCAGCAAGTATGGAGAGCCTCCAAATCTCGGCGTCGCTTCTCGAAATACAGGTCTGTATGGGCAGAAGAATTCAAACATAGGGTTCCCTCTACACAAGTAAGAGAGATTTCTAGAAGTGAGGTCCCTTCAATGAACATAAGCATTGTAGGAAAAGAAATTGTGGTTAAATACGTAAGTAAAGAACAGAACATATCCATCAATGTATCTCATCTTAAAAGCATAGGAAAATCGGCAAAACGTAGCAGAGGTTCCTTGAATCACACCACGAATGGACCCCGTGAGTCTCCTTCACAGCCTGGCATAAATCTCGTGGAAAAACAGAGGCCTGGAAACCAGAACCAGAATTCAGAGGCTTTGCCTGATGCTCCCTGTAGTGTGAATACTGACCAGAAAAAGAATTCAGACACAGTCGTGGCTTCTCTAAGCTCACCTCCCAGGAGAGAGACAAAGAAACCCAGCACACCACCTTCGGCCCTGAGTGACTCTGAAGAGAGAGATTCTGATACCTCTCAGCAGAAGGTCTTACAAATGACTCAAGACAAGCCCCTGGGGCTGCACGGCTTCACAGCTGACACTTGCCTTCCTCCCTCTTCGGAAACCTTAAGGATCACAAGTTTAAGTAATGGGGATTTAAGTAAAATGTCTTTTGAGGATTGTAGGGATGTGGATGAAGAGAGAAAAAGCAGCTCTGATGTCAGGGAAAATATCACCTCAGAATCCCAAGTACCGCTCTGCACAGCAGGAACAAATGGTCCCCTAAGTGCCATGGGCGGCATGCTTCCCGTTCAAGATGCCTCAGAATCTGAGTTTTGTCCTTTGTCTTGTTTAACCTTGCAGCTCTTGGGAGAAAAAGCAGAAAGCATTGGCTGCAGAGGTGACAGAACTCTGCCAGGAGAAGGCTATGAGAGCTCAAATTCTATATCCTCTGTCAGCAAAGAGGCTACAAAAGCTTCTCCTTTACTCAGTCCATCTCACTGGGGCACCAGATGCTCAAAACCCGGAGAGACTCCTGGGAGCACATTTTCCTGTAGCCAATACATTGAGTTTGAGACAGAGCAAGAGAAAGTACATTGTAGAGATATTCACAAGGCTGTTTTGCATAGCAACTCTTCTGCAAACACACAACCGCTAGAAAGGAAGACCCCACGGAGTCCCGCTGTCAGGACCGCATCCTGCAGCAGTCTAATCTCGAAGAGCTCACTTCATGGCGATATTCGCAGCTCTGTGGAATGGGATCAAACGGAGGGTCATGCACGTCATGTAGGGAGGGCAGGCCTCAGCAGAACGGAAGTGCCAGCCGCGGCCTTCGTAACTGATGAGCTAGAACAGAGACTCACTACTCAAAATGACAAAGAAGGCACAGTTGATTCTAACTCTCCCGTGGCAATACAAAACCCTGGAGAGTCGACCAGCTGTCTGGAAAACGTCGAAGACGACACATGCCAGGCTCCAGCCGTGGTGGAGAATGCATGCCACCAAGATTTCGAAGACTTAACTAGTGAGAATCAAAATGAAGTCGGCTCTCAAATGAAATTTGCCCAAAACTCTACTGAGTCTGCCTGTGTCGGACACACTACAGAAAAGCTGTTTCTTCTTGATAAGACACTAACCAGTGATGAAGACCCAACCAGTAATGGAGACCGCGACATCTGTGGACTGAGCAACTTCCGACAGGAGCCAGCAGAGTGCCAAAGGACCGTGCCAACGGTGCACCCTGAGGAAAATGGAAATGAAAGGACCTTCACAGAAGCTTCCTACCACCCTGTGGACATACCGTTGTCACCTCAGAAGCATAAGGCCCTCAAAGGTACAATGGGCTATGCGGGATGTTTAGATTTTATTATTGTTATATGTTATATATTGTTATACATTGTTATATGAGATTTGAACAGTGTTGGGTGAAGTAATCTACTGCTTGGGATAATTTTTTTTCTTTATTGGTGAAATGTATTGAGCATTTTAGAGTTAATATGAGGGAGAATCTGTCAGCTTGTTTCTTTACACTAACACCAACTCTAGCCATAAATGTGTAGAAAAACCACCATAGCTGCAGCTTAAT
The DNA here is from genome assembly GCF_011064425.1 of Rattus rattus. Lineage (NCBI taxonomy): Eukaryota > Metazoa > Chordata > Mammalia > Rodentia > Muridae > Rattus > Rattus rattus. The sequence continues at coordinate 169,133,014 of NC_046157.1, read as the reverse complement.
ATAATTTTTTTCCTCTAAAAGATTGATATATTGGCAGATCAGTTTTGTTAAAAATGTTAGCCTGTTCCACTCTCAAAAAGCCTACTATTCTTCTGACCTTGCAAGGTAAGCGTGTTTAAGCGAATAGGAAGAACATGCTTATAGTAAAGTGTGCTTTTAAGCCTTGCTGGTTGTTGCCCGGGCAGGGTTTTTCATGTCTCTAGAGGATATGTGGAATAGTAATTAAACCAAGGACAAAAACCAGAAACACCCTTAACTAATCCCGACTGAACCATCCATAGGACCTTTAACTCCATCACCCTCCAACCACTGTTTTGCGTTGCCTGGTCTTCCTCAAACAGTTGATACAACCCAGGTGCTCTTGAGACCCCGAAAAGGGCGAATATGGAAGCTTTTCATAAGTACATAATGCTGTCTGTCTGGTTTCAATCTCGGAACTGCAAAAAGGTCGTTCTGGTCCCTTCATAAAAGATCCCTGTGTTTCTCAATGAGTCCAAATCATTTAATAGTTAATGTTAGCATTATTTCATGGTATAAATTGAAGCCGTCTTCCAAATCCCGGGTGGCACGCCCAGTGTGCTCAGAAATGAGACCGAGAACGAAGAAACTTATGAAAGACACCATCACCCCTGTTCTCCCATTCTCTTTCGATGAAAGAGTTTAAAAGCAGGAGAAACATTATTTACTCCAAAGTTGTTGTTGTTTTTTTTTAATTAAGAGTAGTAATAAAATACAAGAAGCATAATCCACTACATAAATGTTGCTGTAAAATGTGAAATTTGATTTATGAAAAGTGAATCATATATATATATATATATATATATATATATATATATATATGCTGCACAATTCCCTCCACTGTAGCAAAACCCTAATGCAAAACCTGCTGATTCCAGTGGCTGCCTGCCAGGACCTGTGGGGTTCCAGATACCAGGCCATTCCCATCAATTCCAAGATTTGTGTCAGCGCGAAGTTATTTAGAACTGCGAGGGGACCTAGAGTGTGAGCACTTAGGCTTCCCAGAGGGGACATGTGCTCACCTCAATGAACATCCCTCTCAAGCTGTCTTCCTTATTCCCAGAAGTGTGCTGCTCCACAGACTGCTTCTCCCAACCCAGTTAAAACTCCAAATAAAAACCCAACCACAAACGAGATTACTCTCAATAAACTGAAATTGGCCCTGCTTGGTAAACAACCACGGTTCCCTACATTTCAGCAAAAAAAAAAATCTGTTTCTACGATCTTTTACTTCTTCTCCCCTTGATAAATCTGTTCCGGGTGCAGATTATCTATTTGACCTTCTAGAACCTTCTATCCACCATACTTCCTTACCATGGGCTGCTTCTGCAGTTTGGACCAGTCTTTTTCCATATTCCCACAGGGTCATTATTTATTTTCATTACTTTATTTATTCATTCGCATTACATTTTGATCACAGCCCCCTCCCTCCTCTCCTTGCAGTTTCACGACCCCTTCCCCCACTTCCCCTTGATGTTGCAGGGTCATTCTTATCACGTCTCCTTATGGGTTTTTCTTCACATAATAATCACAGTAAGAAGTTTTCAGAAACCAGATTTCCAATTGCAGTCTGAGCTGCTCTTGCCTGAGTTCATCCTTTTTCCAAATTTTACTTTCATATATAACATTTTCTTGTTTTTAATATTCTGTATATTTTACTTGTTTATATTATCCTTATCAATTAAATTGTTCGTTTCATGAAGGTTGGTTTTATTTTTTTTTCCTTTTCGTATCAGTTATGCATCTACAGCATTCTACAGTGCCTGCTCTTTAAAATCAAGACTCAGTGAGTGTTTGTTGATTGAATTCGGGGAAGTGATATCAGGCTGCTCTGGGTAATACCCTGCTACCGATACCCATGTACTTTTAGACAGAAAGCAGTTCATCAATAAAATAGTTACAGAAATTCTATTTAAATGTATAAATACTTTCATAATTTTGGTTTTCCTATGAGCACTTTTAGACTTTGTCAATACTATTATTGTCCTGCCCTTTCAAGTCAGAACCACACAAACTTTTCAGGGTAGGCAGTGTTTTGAAGGACTTGGGGGTTGTTTCACCAGAAGCTTAAAAAAGACATCTTTGTAAGCACAAAAAAGCCCTGGTATTTGCATTTTGCAAGAGATCCTTTCCCACTCAAAGTCTGTATACATGCATCAAATCAAGAAGCCCAGATACAAGGCTGGGCATGTCAGGAAGTAAGAGAGTCGTGCAGTAGAAAGGAAAGGGCATGTGTTTTAACCCCTTTAAGAATGAAGTTCGAAGTTCTTTACCAGATAAGCCATGGTCTTCTTGGAGTAGAAGTTCTTTGGAGAAAAATCAGCTGAAACCTGTGCATAAGATCTATGCCAATGAACCAGGAGGTGTACATTATATAAAAAAATAAAGTTCGAACTCAAACCAGGTCAGCCTGAGAAAATGGCAAACAATAAAAGAATTCAGTGTAAGGGCTGAGGATTTAGTTCAGTGGTAGGCGCTTGCCTATGGCGCAAGGCCCCTCAGGTTCAGTCCTCAGCTCGGAAAAAAAAAAAAAAAAAATTCAGTGATATTTTATATGGTGTAGACATAGCCATGATTAAACAGTGATTTATATGTAATATGACACAAAATTTGCATGCCGTTTATACAATAGTTGACTTCCCTGTAGTTCTAAAAAAAAGAAACAAGTGATTGTAAGAGACCCGGCAAAGGCCACCGATTCGAGGTCTTTGATCCCAAGCTTATAATCAATACTTAGGAACAGAGAGACGGATGAGACCCCTCTATTCTCTTACGCAGAATGACAACTGTTGCGATAGCTTCCGATGAAATAACTTACGGCGAACCTGGGACTCCCATGCATGTGCTTCTTAATGTGAAAAGCCCAACCTGTCCCAGTTTGGGCCCGGTGCCGCTCCAATTCCCGGTCTTCTCCCCCACTTCCTGGATGCCCCATACTCCCAAGAGGACTACTTTTACATCCGCTCTAAAGGTGCCCATCCAGTCACAATGCGATATGGCAAAATTTCAGTAGTGAGATCATTTTTACAAAACAAACATGGGGAAGCTGGGAGAGTCGGGGTGAAGGAATCCGTGTTTAGTGTGGTGGTGTGCCTTCTTCCTGATACAGAGATCTCCTCTCGCGCTACGTGTGCTGTGGAAGACAGAAAGGCAACACGGTCGGGCTAGTTTTCTTCAGAAATTATGTGGGACATTACCCTCTCCGTGAGGTCAAGGACGGCAAGATTTCATCACTTACTAAAGTCTCAATATCTCAAACATGATTACATTAGGTCTTGATTTCCAAAATAGGAGCTTTCCAGGGGCACATATGTTCAAACCGTAACATTTGTTTAAACGTTTGCATTTCATGAATTAATACATCGTCCTACTAAACTGAGAGCTTATGTTTTTGACAAGGTTCCACCAGGAGCTTTAGTGTCTGCAAACCAGCCCCACGACATCATCTGAGTCACAGAAAAACTCAATGCATACACTGGATATTCATGAACCTAGGGAGAGGCACACGCATGGAAAGAGATGAGACCTAGGTTAAAAGCCTCACACCAAACTCTCTATCTAGTTGAGGTATATGAGGAAAAGCGGTAGTAAACTTGAATTTGGGGAGGTTTTTATATTTAATCACTGATTGAATTGACAGCACTGCACATTAGTAGAAGGGATTTAATTATTGGCTTAATTTGTGTCTCTCTTGCTGAAATAAAACACGGACTAAAATCAGCTTGGGGTAGGGAAGGGTCGTTTGGCTTATGTTAGAGTCGATATTGAAAGAGTCAGGGCAGGAACTCAAGACAAAGCTGAGAGCCTCAATTTGGGTGGAGATCTCGAAGGGACCCTGCTTACTTGATTGTTCTGGCTGGCTCAGCTTGCTTTCTCACACAACCAAAGAGCAAACATAGGGGTAGCAGTGCCTGCAGGCGGCTGGGCACTCCCACGTCAGTCTTTAATCCAGCAAATGCCCCTCAGACGCGCTACAGTCCAGTCTGATGGAGGTGCGTCCTCGATGTATGTCCCCTTTCCCCATGACTGTAGTTGGTGTACAATTGGCAAAACCTAACTGCTACAAGTACATACCACGAGGTTGGGCGAGATTTCTCGACACTTTTTTTGCAAATCTAAGAGTACCAAGCAACAGGAGTATAAATTTATGATTTGCAATTGGTGGAGTTTGGTACTTAGGTATACATGAGAGCATGCGTAGCACAGGACATGTGCTCTCTCCCAATTTGAATATATGAGAGGATTCTAAATCGAAACGAAGAAAAATTACAAAAATCATGTGTTCCTAGGATCAGAATAAACCAATCAAGCTTTCAAAACCATGTGGTTTGCCTAAAAGGTAAAATTTTAAGCAATTCTAAATTATGAAATTATTTTCTAGGTTTTGAGTTTTATGTTTCTGTGTTCCAGGTTTTCTTTCTTTCTTTTTTTTTTTTTTTTAATTTTTTTTCAGTTAGAATTGCACCGTGATATTTTATTGGCAAGATTTTTCTTCTAATAATTCAGTCATTGCTTATAAATGACAGAAGGCAGTAGTTTGCGACTATACAAACCTACATCTTAATTTTCATCTCTGTTGCTCTCTCCAACTTAGCAAGTGGACCACGAAGGAACCGAATGAAAAGTTTTTTGCAATTCTATGTTTAAAACCCTGATTCATATTGTTAGGGTTTAAACCTCGGCCTGTGCGGGGGACAGAACATGCCAAGCCAACATGGTTCCACGTGGACAGGTTTAATGAGAGGAGAGGAGAGGAAAGGCGGGCCATGAGCACGTGGAGGGAAAGGGGGAATGGGGGTAAAGGGACAGGGACAGAGGGGAAGAGAGCAGAGAAGCAAGGGCAAGAGAGGGAGCAGGGGGCAAGCAGCCCCTTATATAGTCAGGCACAGCTGGCTGTTGCTAGGCAACTGTGGGGCGGAGCATACCTGGTTGTTCCCAGGTAGCTGTGGGAGTGGAGCTTAGACAGAATACCAACACATATCCCATCTTGAATTGATGTCTCACTTTGATATTTAATATGGTTTAACCTAGATCAGAATTTGGAGATCAATAACCCCCGGAAGCTCTCACAGGAATTGGCTCTAAGGGGCGGAAGAGCCAGCGATGGTTCCCAGGAAGAAGCAATAGACCAGTGGGCTAGAAGGAGGCAGCAGTTCAAAGACGGCAAGAGATGCAGCTCAGCTGGGGGCAGTTCTGTCATCAGCAACTTCACTGAAGGCTCCGGTGAGTAGAAACCCGTGTTCCTAAGCAGCGGCCGCCTATCGTCTGAACTAAATTCCTGCTGCTTCATCTCTGAAATGCAGATTCTGTTCTTTGAACATGGTGATAGGGGGTTTTGTTGTTGTTTGTTTGTTTGTTTTTTAGAAAGATGCCTTTTACAACAATCAACTCTTCGTTATCCGTTTAAGGAGCTACTACTTGGGAAATGACCTTGGGAAAACACACCTGCAGTATAGCGCTCAGACTTCCTTTCTCTTTAGACACTGGAAGAGCTAACTATAGGATTGTTTACTGAGTTCAATTTGTGCTCTACTTTTTTTATATACATCTTTATATAAAATATGTATAATGTAAAAGGATAAGGTCAATGTAGCTGATAATAAGTGAAATTTTTTTCTCACTTTAACATCTCTGAAATGAAGTCGTAAAACTATCTGTGCTTTTGTGACACAGCTTCTTCGGGCTATAGAGAGTGTGTTCCTTACCAACATTGGACCTCAGCTTCACACACAATGACCTCTGAGAATGGACGATAAGTTATCACTGATGAAAACTGACTAAAGTAAAACACAGAATAATGCCCCGGGGAATGGGGCAGGGAGTTAGTACCTTTTGTAGATACTAAAACTAATGTGGATCCGAGATCGCAACCGTTGATGTAAATGGAGACCAGCCCAACTAGTAGGCATGTGCTACTTGAAAATTATTTACAAAAGCAAAGTGTTTTGAGAACTACTCTGTGAACTACGGTTGATTTTTTTTAAAGGAAGTAAACAAAGAAAAGCACATTGCTATGCTACAGAAAAATGTCTTTGTGAAAACACAGTAGTGAGAATAGTGGGCTGTACCCTGTGGGCAAGCTGATGGGTGACACCAGTGTCATCACAGGCAATGTTATCATTTCTTTGCCATAGTAAAACAGAAGCATGACAAAACACTAGGGGTTGAAAGAAGCCATATTTGTGGGGAAAGGTTATACAGAACATGAAAATATCAAATACTGTGGTACTACCCGCCCGAAAGTTGATATTCTTATGTGATCGTGAAGAATGAAATTCAAATGTTTTATTTTGTTCTGAAAGTTTTTTTTCTTGTCCTTTGGTCTGTGCCTAATTCTTCCAAGTCTTCCTTTGTGCTGGGCAGCGAGAAGTACAACTGGGATTGTATCATTTATATTCTACATGTACTGCTGTATTAGATGTTTCTAGTCTCCTCTGTTGCTTGTATGCCCTGGAAATATCTACCTTAGAACACACAACTTTTATTAGACTCCCAAAGCTCTGATCTTACTGCTTCGCGAATTGGCTCTAATGTTCATTTTCTTCTACCTTCTGTTTCACCTCTACTTTATCAAGTTTTATTTATATTGTGCAATCTTGTATATGCTCTTAAAATGTGTTATTAATACTTAGTATGCTGCAGAGATCTTCCTCATCTTTTTTGGTACCCATTACTTTTTTTCCCTTTTTTTAAATGGAATATTCTCTGTATTTACATTTCATATGCTATCCCCTTTCCCTTCTTATTTCCCACATCCTCTCCCCTCCCCCTCCTTCTATAAGGATGCTTCCACTCCCACCCACCCACTCCAATCTCAACACCCTGGCATTCCCCTACACTGTAGAAATGACACTTCACAGGACCAAGGGCTTTTCCTCCTATTGATGCTGGACAATGCCATCCTCTGCTACATATGTGACTGGAGTCAGGGTCCCTCCATGTGTACTCATTGGTTGGTGGTTTAGTCCCTGGGAGCTCTGGTGGGGTCCAGTTGGTTGATATTGTTGTTCTTCCCATGGAGTTGCAAACCCCTTCTGCTCTTTTAGTCTTTTCTCTGAACAAGTCCCCTTGTTCAGTCCAATGGTCTCCTCATCTGTATCAATAAGGCTCTAGCAAAGCCTCTCAGGAGACACCCATATCAGGCTCCTGTCAGCAAGCACTTGTCATCAGCAATAGTGACTGGGTTTGGTGGCCACATATGGGATGGATCCCCCGGTAGGGCAGTCTCTGAATGACCTTTTCTTCAGTCCCTGTTCCACTCTTTGTCCCTGTATTTTCTCCTGTATTTTGTTCTCCCTTCTAAGAAGGAATGAAGCATCTACATTTTGGCCTTCCTTCTTCTTGAGCTTCATATGATCTGTGAATTCTTTCTTAGGTATTGCAAGCTTCTGTGCTACTATCCACTTGTAACAGGATTTCTTCACTACAGTGATTCTTCTATTGTAGTGACTAATTTAGTTCTGGCCCAGGAAATTTCAGTATCTCTTGTCTTTGGACTCTAGCATTTTTATGTCCACATTAGGAGTAGATAGTGCTACTGCTTGATTCATGGTGAGTCTAAAAGTGCAGGCAGGGCAAGCATGAAATTACCTTGCAGTTTCTGGTGGTGCCCCAAATTACCACTGTCTTGTTTACACCTTGAATCTCTCTAGTTCCTGGCTTTTCACTCTTTCCACGTTCTCAGTGATGTTCATGTGATTCTGTATCAAAACAGTCTCTATACATTATATGCTATGGTGTGATTTCATATCATGATTTACAGATGATATCTAGGTTTCAGATGCTGCCTAGCTCATGGCATAGTGTGAATTCTTATTTTGTCTTGTTCATAAATTCATCTACCCTCTTACAACATACCACACATCACACACACACACACACACACACACAAGTGAGCAGGGGAGAGAGGGCCAACTCTTCTTCCTAATATTTATGTGGACTCTGAAACACCTCCTTCTTTTATCGTGCATCAAGTTCAGATTCTAACCCTGCTTCTAAAAATATGACATTGAGCATAGCAGTGTTTCTAATAAAAAACCCTGCAGAAATTAGGGTCTAAGTAATTCTTGTTTTTTAACGACAGCACCAAAAACTTATCAAAATGGGTAGCTGTGGTCTGTGCCAATTCCACTCTCTCAAAACCATCTCTGAAAACACCTTTCTTTGTCCCTCTGGATTCCTTTCCTACTGTTCACTATTTCGCTAGCACGGGAGTTTCTTTTCTTTGGCCTATGTCAAGGGTCAAGAATGTTCTGGCTTTTTATTAGGTTTGGTTGGTAATACTATCAGGAGACTGCCTATGGGAATGAGTTCCAAACAATATTGCTCCTGGTCTTTCTGAGTGGGAGGACAAGGGCGGCTGTGTCTCTAAAGGCACTGTCCTCTACAGTGACCCACACCACACTGCATTCTACGATGTGAAGTTCTTGGAACTGATAGCATCTGCTCCCTCTTGTAAGATATATTCTCAATTCAAATCGAGCATGCTTTGTTTCCTGAAGGCCTGTCCAAACTGTGTAAACAGTGATCTTCTTAATTATTTATTTTACCTATTAGAGGGCACCATCTTTTTCATACCATATTCCTAGAGTGTACCACCAGGTTACTATCTAATGCTGTTGTAAACAACTTATGAATAAGCCAGCCCTGGGTTATTATACCTACAAGAATAAGGAACATTCCCCCCAACATACCTTCTATATGTTCTTCAGTAGAGGAACAAAGTTGAAATACATTGGAATTTAAAATTTGGTTTAAGATTTTTCAATATGAAATCTTGGTTCAAATGGGTAAGAGCTATGTTTTAACAGTTTAGATGCGACAGGGATACTGGTGTAAGAGTTTTAAAATAAAAAGAATCTAAAGGAGCATACTGTCTCCTTTTGGATTCTCTTGAAGAATTGATTGGCTGTATTAGTTCATTCAGTTTTGTTGACATTTTTCTTTTTGATAACTTCTTTTATTATTTGAGTTTATAATATCTCCTTTTACATTTCCTCTCTCTGGACCCGTCGATACACCCCTCCTTGATCTCTTTCAAATTCATGGCCTCTTCTTTTCATTGATTGTTTTTATATGAATATGTCCATACATGTATATTCCTCAGTACAACTTGCTCAGTCTGTGTAATGTTCTTCGTGTGCATGTTTCCGGGACTGGCCATTTGTGATGGACCAACCAGCTGATGTGTTCTTCCCTGGAAGAGGATGGCTTCTGCCACTCGGCATTCCTCCATGACCCATAGCTTTTCGTGAAGGTTCGAGGCCTACTAGGCTCTTCTCCATCCACTGTAGCATGTCTTCTGTTGTTCTTGTTCTGCTCACGTGTAGAACACCATGTTGGTGTGACTTTATGTGTTTAGCTTTTGACATTCCTAGAAGACACAACCTCACAGCAAACTTCCTGATTTTCTGACTCTTCCTCCCTCTCTCCTGCAATAGTCCTCCATAATTTTTAGTTGCAAGAGTAATTTGTAGAAATATGGGAAATGGCTCCATAATTCTACATTTCGACTGGTTGTGGTTTTCTGTCATGGTCTCTATCTGCTGCAAAGAGAAGTTTCCGTGACAAAGGGAGAAGACTACACTTATCTGTGAATATAAAGACAAATTATTTATAGCATAGCTGGGATTATTCTGGTTGAGCAAAGTCATGATTGTACATTGTCTTCCAACTTCCTTGGCTTCACTTCCTCTGAGTAGTTGGGTAGGTTTCTGGTACCAGGCATAGTTTTCATTCCTGTTGAGAGTGTCTTAAGTCTGATTAGAGACCTGCTGGTGCCACTACCAAGCCCTTAAATGCCGTGCCAGGCATCGTTATGATTCATGGCATCATGTCTGGATAGGACTCTTGGTCGCACCCTTCCTTTGGAACCTTGGGTTGCGCTTTCTGGTACCATGAAAGCTATTGTCATGGAGGAGGCATTCAGGTCAGTTCTAGTTCTGGGACTTGTGTCTAAACACAAAGCCTCTTCAGCACTAGGGACTTATCTTCCACATCTAGGAGACAACCAAGGCTAACAGCAATAGTCCATAATATCTTGAGAATCTCTTAGACAAACCTACCCAACAACTCAAAGGAGGGCTTCACATGCCTGGTGTTGGGGCTTTTCTTAGGCAGAGTTTGGATTTTGGAGGGAAGATTTTTCAGGCCAGATGAGAAATATTTCTCTCTTTTCTTTTCTTTTCTTGTTTTCCTTCCCCCTGTTCCTCCCAGTTCTTCCCCACCACCCCTCCCATCTACGTCTATTCCCTTTTGTTTCTCATTATGAAGAAAACAGGTTTCTAAGAAATATTAATAAAATATAACATGATAAAACAAAATGAACACATCGAAGTTGGACAAGACAAACAGAAGGAAAAGAGCCCAAGAGAAGCCAAAAATCAGATGCTCACTCGTTTGCACACTCAGGAGTCCTATAAAAACACTAAACTGGAAGCCATAACATCTACACAGAGTACTTGGGGCAGACCCCTGCAAACCCTGTGCAATCTGTTTCAGTCTTTATGAGTTTGTATGAGCTTTGATTGTGTTGGTTCATAGAACTTTGTTTTCCTAATGTTCTCTAACCCCTCTGGCTCTTGTACTTTTTCTGCTTTCTCTTCCACAGGGTTCCCCAAGCACCAAAGAGAGGGATTTGATAGGGAAATTCCACTCAGAGCTGCATGTTCCAAGGTCTTGTATTCTCTGTGTATCTGTCTGTGGCTCTCTGTATTTGTTTCCATCCCATTTTCTGCAGAAGGAGGCTTCTCTGATGATGACTGAACAAGGCACTGACCTATGAGTATTGCAGAATGTCATCAGGAGGCATTGTATTGCTACAGTTTTGACATTTTGTTGTTCTTCTGTTTTCGTGTGTGTGTTTAGTTTTACCTCAGGTCCATGGGCTATCTGGTTTCAGGGTCTAGGTCTGCCAAGTAGTATCAGGTATAGGTTCCTTAGGGAGTGGACCTTAATTATATCAGATATTGGTGGGTTATTCCCACAAGTTTTGTGCCACCATAGCCCTAGCATATCTCCCAGGCAGGGCAGAACTGTAGACCAAAGATTTTATGGCTGACTCAGCGTTTATGTTTCTCCTTTGGTAATATGAAAGGTATGTTACTGTACCAAAGATGCTAAAACATAGGGGCAACACATAGGCAAGAGTCCAACTTCTCCATGTTCAGCGATTTGTATAGGAGCTGTCTTCAGCCATGAGGCCTTGCTGTTAGTTGTTGGAGAATAACAGTCTAGTCTTGTCAACAGTCTAAGTTATTTGAGGATTTCCATAGGGCCCCTATTACCAACAACTCCACTAGATGTAACACAATTCTGGTACCGAACACTTCATCACTTGTTGACAACAGATGTATAGTTGGGGCCGTGTCACTCCCATAAGTTTGCAATTTTATTTAGATTGCCTTCAAATATGTATATGTATATGTATATGTATATGTATATGTATATGTATATGTATATGTATATGTATATATATTAGATATCTCTCTCTAAATTTTCTCTCATCTCCTTTTCCCCCTCTATTTGATCCTATTATTCCATCCCTACATGCATCCATAGCCGTCTATTCTATTTCTCTTTACATATATACATATATATGTATAATTGGATATATTTAATTTACATTTCAAATGTTATCCCCTTTCCCAGTTTCCCATCCATGAATCCCCCATCCCATCCCCATCCCCCTTCTTCTCTGAGGATGTTTCTCCCCACCCATCTACCCACCCCTTCCCACCCCCCACCTGACACTCCCCTACACTGGGGCATCAAGCCTTGGCAGGACCAAGGGCTTCTCCTCCCATTAGTGCCCAACAAGGTCATCCTCTGCTCCACATACAGCTAGAGCCTTGGGTCTGTCCATGTGTACATCTATTTCTTTCTTAACAAGATCTGTCTGTACCCCACAGGCCCTTACTCTAAACCTAACCTCTGTGGCTTTATAGATTGTAGTTTTGTTATCATTGACTTAACAGGTAATATCCACATATAAATGAAGACATACTATGTTTGTCTCCTTAGGTCTGGGATGCCTCAATCAGAATAATCTTTGTCCTCATTATCTGTGAAATTCGAGGCACTTGTGTTTCCTAGCAGCCATCAGCAGCATCCCTTCACAGCAATGCTTCCCTTGTTAAAAAATATATTTATTTATTACTGTTTTCTTCTTTCTGAGGTTTCTTTTGGACCTTGAAATAAATTGCGTTTGTTGGGGGGGGATTTGTGTGTGCGTGCGTGCGTGCATGCGTGCGTGTGTGTGTGTGCATGTATCAAGAACATTCATCTGCAGTTTGAAGCTGCAACCTGCATAAAATATCAGGTTATCTATCAGTCCACCAAGAGAGTAGCCAGAACATATCCATCTTGATAAACTAAAAGCGAAGAAGCTGAGGGATGAAAAATTTTTCTTATAATTGTGAAAAGAAGAGACAAAAATTGCACATGTAGTAATTGGCATATAACAAAGCATCTACGGCCCATGAGAAATTTTTCAATTAAATGAAATCTAAAGTAGACATAAAAGGTATACAGCTTCATAAATTCTGTGTGATGTTCAATATATATGGCAATATATTTTTAATTTATTCTTCTCTTATATAATACATCCTCATGTCAGTCCCCCTGCTTTCCCTTCTTCCAGCCCCTCTCCCTCCTCCACCAGACCCACAGCACCTTTATTTCTCTTCAGAAGAGAGCAGGCTATCCCGGAATACCCACGAACACAGCATAACAAGATGCAATACGACCAGGCATAAACTCTCACATCAAGAGTGAATGGGGAGGCCACCCAGTAGAAGGAAAAGGATCCCAAGAGCAGGCAAAAGAGTCAGAGACATCCCCATTCTAACTGTTAGGAGTCTAACGAAAACACCAAGCTAAGCAACCACAGTATGTATGCAGAGACCCTAGAACAGACAGACCCATGTAAGCTTCATGGATACCTCTTCAGTTTCTGTGAGCCCCCATGAGCTCTGTATAGTTGATTTTGTGAGCCATGTTCTCCTGGTGTCCTCTACTCCTCTGGCTACTACAATCCTTCTTCACCCTTCTCTGTGGGATTTCCTAAGCTCTGCCTAATGTTTTGAATGTGCTCTCTGTGTCTAATCCCATAAGCTTCTGAAGAAAGCCTCTCTAATGAGAGTGGTATGCACCGATTTTTCAAGTATAGCAGAATATCATTAGGAATTGTTTCATTGAGTGGTTTTTCTTTTAAGTCCTTTTTGGTTCTATCATAGTTCTCAGAGCCATCCAGTTTCTGGATTCTAGCCATCCAGGCAGTGTGAAGCATCAGCCCCCTCTCATGGCTTGGGCCTCAAGTTAGAGAGTCATGGGTTGGTGCATCTCTGAAGCACCATTGCCCCAGTGTATCTTGCAGGCAGGACAGGTTGTAGGTCATAGGTTTTGTGTCTGGGTTGGAGTCCCATTGCTACCCCTGGGATCCTAGCCAGGTTACAGAAGATGGACAGTTCAGGCTCTATACCTTCAGATACTAGAAACTCTCACTAGAGTCACCCTCAGAGTTCCAGAAGGTTTCCACTGCCCTAGGTTTCAGTGTTTCCCCCTAAATGCCCACCTATTCTGATTGTCTCTCCCTATACTATCAAGTTGAATTTATCTATCTCCTTAAGAAATTATGAATTCTTTATAACCAAAACATTCAAATTTCTTTCTTCTTGCTTTATATGATACATAACACTTCTCAATAATCAATCATTGATGCAATAGCATCTATCATACAAACCTAAAGGGGACTTTGCTGGCCTTCAAATGTCATAGATATGGATCTGGTCCTTCCTCACTCATTGGGTGTTTCAGTGACTTGAACTCCTAATAAGGGTCTGTTTCATTCATTTTAATGGCAAATCTTGCCCAACCATTGGTCTTAGACATTCATGTCTGCTCTGTAGTTTTTGAAATAAGAAACAATCACATGTGTGCCAGGGTCAGCTCACAGCTGCTCACAAAGCCAGCTGTGTGGGTTCTCTGTACCCCAGCTCAGCGACAGCAGATCGTTACCTTGACAGCGGCCATGGTGGGAATATTTATACAAGGAAAACCATCAAGCACAGCAAATCAGGGATTTTTCTTTTTTCAATTTGGAAAGTTATTTAAAACATTTACCAATAGTCCACTTGAAATAACACAAGATCAGCTGTAATGCTAATATAAATTCAAATGTAATGCCAAACACGGTTTTAATTAAACAATGATTGTGTTCTCTTTGGGGTAAATTTTGTTTTGAATGAAAACTTATCCTAACAATTTGGTTCGAGTTTAGACACAAGAAGAAGTGTCTGCCACTTCTTTAAGCCTATTCAAGCCACACACAGAGTGAAGGCATGTTACATTTCTTGAAACATTTCAGAATAGCCCGGAATTAACTCAAAACTGCTTGGGCTAGTATTGTTTAAAATGTGTAGTTTGAATTTTTTCTTATTTATAGAGTCAGGATATGCTACTAATATACGACTTAAAACCTGATGGTTTTATTGAGCCTCGTTACCTCTGGCGTTTTTCCCTCTGTTAATCTCACTCATCTCTGACTTCCTACATAGTAACTGGAAAAGACATTAAGAGTGACATGTTTATGTGTGTTGACACAGTTGATCAATCCATCTGACTGCGGGGAATGCTGACTAAGGTATACTAGGTAAATAACCTGAAGGCCAGTAATGGGAGCGGGACAGGACTGAAAAACAGGGCTTTGATTTTTATAATCATAAATGGCCCCTGGATCATAAACAGATGTAGCAGGAATCTGGGGTTAATCATGTGAGTATAGCTCTTAGCACCTCCCATACCTCATTCTACTAGCAAAAGTATTATGGAACTGTGCTTTGCAAATATTGGGTGCCACTGAGAAAGAAATAAGTGCACAAACAAAGAAAAAAGAAAGAAAACAAAGAAGTGTGTGTGTGTAGAGAGAGAGAGAGAGAGAGGGGGAGGGGGAGAGGGAGGGGGAGAGAGAGAAGGAGAAAGGAAGGGAATTAATTCTAATTCCCAATAATCACTAAGTGGACTGGAGGGCAGCTGAGAGGATATGAGCTATCACAAGGAATCCAGGCTTCATTCTTAGGACCCACAAGATGTTTCACAACCATCTGAAACTCCTCCGGGATCCTCTTCTGACCTCTGCGGGAACCAGACATGCCCTTGGTGTATAAACACACATGCGTGCAAAACACTCATACACATAAAATACATGTCTATCTCAAATAATCTACAATCATATCTATCTAAGAGTTTTTAACAGTAGGAACTAAGGAGTGTGGTGACCATACCATACCGCTCTATTCTAAGCCACTCACGATGCATTTTGTTGTTGACGGGATTCCCACGAGAATTATGAGTTATGTTACTGTACCTCCAACTGCATTTTGTTAATCAGGGTCTCCTGTAGAGGGTAAGTGACATGGTCCAAGTCATCTGGCTGGACATAATTAGTCTCAGAGCTGGATTTCAACTTCAGGTAGTCTAACTGGCATTCATGCTCCTACCCAAAACAGCGATTACTGAATCTGAAGAACTCAAATAAAATCCTGGTCTTTTGTGGCCCTGCTTCTTTGCATACCACCTTTTCATTCTCTTCAAATGACGCAATAGAACGAAAGAAGTATAAGGATATATGCAGTACTCAGAGGTACCCTGTGCGTGTTATGACTCTAATAGCAAAAAAACAGTATTTATTGCTATTGTTCCTGTTATTGTTGTGATTATGATTATGATTATTAGGGCTAAAACTACAAATGGAAGTAAAATAGCATGGCTCTACTTTTTGAGTAAAAGTGCAACTTCAATAATATCAAATCGTTTAAGAGCTCATGTTCGGAATGCTCGTTTATTAAGTGTTTAATCTAGCCAACCTAACTTGGTAACAGACTTTATCTGACAAAGAGTTGCTTGGGCTCCCTGCGTAGATCAAGGTTCAGCGAGGAGCAGATGCTGAGACCTCTCGCAGCTATAAACTTCCAGCAGGTGTGTGGCTTGCTGCTTCACTGGGTTTTAACACAGATTTTACGTCTCAGCTTATGTAAGAGGACGCTCATTAGCTCTGTTCTGCTCACCGAATGAATATAGAGCTACTCATCCACGGAGTCACATCTGTTTGTAAATAAGTGAGCTGTTCGAACAGCCTCATGCATATTGATAAAACAGTGACCCCTACAAAGGCCTGCCCTCGGACCCTCACATGACAGGGGACCACTGGGCAGCCAGTACAGGCTTCAACTGTCCAAGGGAAAGTATTATGAGGCAAACGAATGGCCCCAGAAATTTCGTGTGAGCCACATCAACTAACATTTTGAAAAATAACTAAATTTTTAATTATTAAAGTACAGAATATAGTAAACAAATCTACAACCTTAGAAAGTCCTATTACAGCTAAACGGCAGCAAAGTTAAGAAGCCAAGAAGGCCTTAAAGCTAAGAAAGGCACATGAATAGATTATTACATAATTCTGGTTCACTTTTCCTATCCCGATCAAATGTCACATTCAGGCTTACCTAAAAAGGGAAGCTTTTTTTTTTTTTTAATTTTAAGCTGTTTTGAAATATGCTATGCAGAAGCAGGCATCATGTTCTGATTCATACTATCTGTATTATTCTGCCCTAAACTTTTATCATTTTATTCTAGTAAGCACCATGTCCCCTAAGACTCATAACATTTCTGTTCCAGATCATAACTGTATATTATTGTCATATGTCATCTTTTTCCATCCAACATAACATAGTATATCTACTACAGTAGCATGACCTATGGAAGTATTGGTAGAATATTGCATGGACTGTAGATTGCAGATTTGGGGGACTTTAGAGTGTTTCTATAGACATTACATGGTATCTGGGGATAGGGTCTATATGAAAGCAAATTCTTTTATATATATATATATATATTAGTTGTACTACACCTATATTCCAACAGTGACTTCTCAAGCAGAATAGATGTGATATTTTCATACTTTCGGTGGTATGCTGACCCTCAAAACGTGTTAAATTTGTCATTTAATAATAGGAATGTTTCCTCCCTGTGTACCCGCTCCTCTTTCCCACCTGATTCTCTGAATGGATCATGGATATATATTTCCTCTAGCCGTGCCTCTCTTTATGGCTAGCTGCCTCACCCGTTTCCTCTGAACTCTTGCACTGCCCCACAATGTCTTGCCCCTCCTTGTATCCCCAGTGTACATAAAATTAATCACACCCGCCTTATAGGAGAAGAGTGTTTACTTCAAATCAAGTCAGTGAGTGAAACCACCCAAGCCATCAAATGTCTATCGCAGTCTCACGGAACTTAAGCAAACGTGGAAGTTGGAAATCTATTGTTCATTTGTCTATGTGTCAGGACAATGAGTAATAATTATTCTCTTCAGTCTGGTACTAGAAAAGCAAAAGTGGGAATGAACAAGAACCATTAAGAATGATTCTCCAAGGAAAACTGAGAGCGTTGGTGGGACTTGGTGGAGGACTTCCTATAAACGACCTACAGTTGAACTCTGCCTTGCTAGGTCAGTTGAGGATGGAACTAAGAGATTTCTCCCAGACACTTCATGAGAAAGGCAGAGGAACCATTACAGTGCATAAGGAGGAACAGAGAGGGAAGGAAGATGTTGTGTTGTGCTTTAGGAAGGATTGCTGAAGCACATGCCTGGAATCCCAGGACATGGGCAAATGAGACAGGAGATCAGGCCATTGGGAGGTCAGCCCATGCTTCCTTTCACTGTGCAGTACAGGAAAAGTTGTTGTGTTCTTTAAACCTCTCACTCCTAATACTATTTTTTAAAACAATTTATGCAAACAAATTATGTAGCTTTCTTACAAATAACTTTCGGTGAAGCTTGATTTTTTTTTCAACTATGCCTGCATGAAAGACTGAAAGAGATGGACATGAATTTTAGTCAGGTTTGAACTTGCTAACCAGGGCACAAAGATACATGGAAGGTAACGTGGGAAGACAAGCTCGTTTCTTTTAAAGACACAGCTGTCCACACCGTCAGAGCACTCCTCCGCACAGGGAAGAACCAACAGATGAAGCTTCACACGTCTCTTCCTATGCACTTACTTCTCTTTACATAAGCCCATGGTGAGATTTCTAGAAACACACTGCCAGTGCCTTCTTCAAGCACATGGAGAACAACGCGATTTTGTATCTGATAATCCTTTCCCTTGAACTCGATGGTTTGAAATGGATTCTGAAAGCTAATTCCTAGCCTAACCTGGTTTCAACCTGACCTCTAAATAGTAATATATTCTTTTCCAAAAGCAAACATTTATCTTTAACTAAAGTATTTGCAGTAATATGTCCAGTGCAGACTCCTAGGACCCAGATTCTGAAGCAATATTTTGTATTTAGGTGTGTTCTCATTGTTTCGAAGATTTGTTTTACGTGTGTGTGTGTGTGTGTGTGTGTGTGTGTGTGTGTGTGTGTGGTATGTTGTAAGAGTGTATGCGTGTATGCACATATGCATATTGATATGGTTGTACACATATCAGTGCAGTGGCTGAAGTCAGAATAGGGTCACAGATCCCCAGGAACTAAAGTTCCAAGCCGTCGTTGTGAACTACTAATGTAGGTGCTTGGAATTGAACTTAGATCCTTGGATGAACAGCAAGCACTCCTAACTGCTGAGCCTTCTCTACAG
Source organism: Rattus rattus (assembly GCF_011064425.1). Taxonomy (NCBI): domain Eukaryota; kingdom Metazoa; phylum Chordata; class Mammalia; order Rodentia; family Muridae; genus Rattus; species Rattus rattus. The sequence continues at coordinate 169,114,359 of NC_046157.1, read as the reverse complement.
GCCTGGGTGATATTCGTTTTGATCGTGGTTTATTTTAAGAATATGTAAATCATTTCCAAGAAAAATGCACAGCAAACTTAGATGCTCCTTTCTGTCCTGGGATCCAGCTCTTCATCCCTAGGGACCTCACTTCTGCATGAGTCCTCATCATGACCATCAGAGGGACGTAGGCTCTTCTTTCCCGTCAGTGTATAACGTCATTTCTCACCTCTTCTGTTCCACAGTCACCTCAGACGATGCCCCTTCTGTGGATTTTGGCTTTCGGGGAGTTGATATTGAAGAAAAAGGATTCTACACAGAGAATTTCCATTCAACGGCATGGGTTTTCCGAGGTGATGATGGGAATCCCGAAGACAGCCCCAGGTGTCTTAGTAAAAAGCCAAGACCAGTAGCTGGTAAGGATTTCAGAATTACAGCAAGGCAGAAATATCTTAGCAAACTCTTAACTAGACCCCTGGACACTAAAGAATATGGGTAGTTGGCGTGTGCTAAAGAATCTGAAATTACTAAAATAATTTCTTATCATTTTAAGACCTATTCCTTAAAATGTGATACTAAGGATTAATATATCAGTGTGGATGGGGGAAATCTCACAGGGCCCCCACCCCTCGATGGAGAACTACAAGTAATTAATAGCTGCTGAGAGAGGAAGAATTAGTCTTCTGTAGGGACAAACCCCCCGATAGATAATACAAGTCCAAATAGTTAGACCTATACACATATACATAAGAACAACATTAAATGAATGGATCCAGCAGATTTCATTTATAAATTCATATGTGTAATATATGTTAAAGAATAAGATGCCATGAATTTGAGAGGGAGTAAGGGGGATGGGGGAAAGTTGACTGGAGGAGAGGGGAAATTGTGTAAATATATACTGATATAAAATTCTCAAAAAATAAAATAAAAAGAACTGTTCCTTCAGAATAGTAGCTCCAGATTTGGAATATAAACTAGTGTAAGCTGGGCACAATAGTACATACCTGAAACCCTGAACACAGAAAATGGAAGCAGGGTTGAGAAACAACTCAGTGTAGTTCCCCTCCTACAGAGCTCTGGAGTTAGGCTCTGGAGTTATTGAGAGATCAAGAGGAGGACATAGACATTAGGAGAAGTGGGCAGCAGGCAAATGAATGATTTTTTACAAAAATATTTTAATAACCTAATAATATTTCAAAGATATTATAATGCTAAGTTACAGGTGTCGCAATGTATTTTCTAAAATTAAATTTTAATTCTTATCAAACAAAACCCAATCTTTAATTTCCTAAAAAGTTCTGAGCTGGAAAAGAGGCAAAGGTACCTCCCCAGGACAACACTGTGTGTAGGGTATTTCAATATGAGAGTTTCGTCATATTTATGGAAATATTTGCCCTTCATTTGGATTTTTACAGCCAATAATATGATGCAAGGGAAGTGCTGTGTAGAGGGATAAATTACTCGACGATGCACCCGCAGTCTGTGAAACAACAATGACATTCATTTGTGGCTTGTCAGCAGCTGTGTGGCACTTATAGATTATTCAGTAGACAGAGCCATGGGAAAGGGGGGCTATAAATCTTAAAATATGAGAAAATTGTCTTCAGAAGGGGAAAGGAACCCGTTACAGACACATTGGCCGTGTCCTCCAACAGGAGAATTCTACAGTTGAGCTCACCATTTCAAGACTTTATTGAAATGTTTATTCTTCCATACATGTTGTTGACAGTCAAATTGCTTGACTGAAAAACCAAAACCACAGAAACATGACCTGGAAAGCAACAGCTATTTAACAGTTTCATGGAATCATAAAAAAAAAAAGCAAATATGATTTGATTTGAATCAACCTAGAAAAATCTCTCATTAAGAAAGTATTTGTTGGGTAAATCAATCTGTCAAAAGCACAAGATAGTATCAAGAGAGTAACCTAGAGGGAACAAGAAACCTTGAAAAGTAGAGACGTTAGAAAATTATTGTTACAGCAGTCAGAAATGGATTTCTGCTTTTCATTTTTTTTTCCTGATTAGCTACCAGTCTATCTCAGAGTGTTGAAATATTAATTCCTAAGTCCTTGAATTCCCCAGTTCTGCCTCTTAAATTAGGAGATTCAATAAGACATTGTCCAATCACATGTGCCATGAGAGAATTGTTTTAATGAGAAACAACCTTTCCCAGAGACACAGAGCATTAAAGAAAACAGAACTTTAGCGCTGGGACCCACGGAATACCTTCTCAGCAATGTTACTATGCTTTTCCTGGTAACAGGAGAACATGTTTTCTTCAGACATTTTACAAAAGCAAACATCTCTTCCAGAATCCACATGAAACACTGTATCATTCCATCCCTCCCAAACAATGCCAGCTTGGGCAACAAGTGTCCAGCACTCACACTTCAAGAGGATACAATGCTTTTCTGTCTTTTTGTAATGTAATCCTATCACACAAGAACATGCCTAGGAGTAAACCAGTACACAGCAAATATTTGTAAACGAATGACTCCTGCTTTGGACCGAAGGGCACCTGTGTATAAGAAGAAAGGACTCCTAGTTAATATCAGATGCTTGCCTTCCATATCCGACCACACAGGACATCACAGCTGAGCACACCTAAGCAGAATGCTTTGCCTTCTGCCACATTTGTTAACTCTCACATGTAACGATTCATCCCAGAATATCTGAACGAAAAATTAAGTAAATCATCTTACAAGCTCTGCAAAGTAATAGAAATTTATAATAATAATAATATTTTTACAAATGTGATGGGCACCTTCATCTAAGAGCATCCGTCAGCGATGATTACAAAGAAATTCCACATTCCTCACCACCTTCGGGAACCTCGTTATCCAACACCTCAAAGTCTCGGGATTTTTCTTTTAACTTCCTACATGCTTTGAATTCTGCCCATATTTTGTCTACACATAGGTATCTGAAAATACCTTTAAATGTAGGCTTTAAGCTAAGGCCACCTACAAAAAAGAAACCTCTTTGCACTTCAACCTGGAGATGTAGTTACAATCTAAGAAGTAAAAAGTAACATCTGCATACTTAAAAGATGCAGCAGGTTAAAAGAAGGAGCAAAATAGAGTACCCAGAAATTCTAATGCTTTCCTCCTGTCTATGAAAGGGCATCCTATTAAATTTCTGCTGGAAGATGTTAGGTTACGCTATTCTTTTTAATAGCTGGTATTCTTTTCTTATAATTGCCTAGCATTTTCACAAATACCTCAGAGTCGATCTAGCATTAAGAACCTACTCCTGAAATTCAGACAAGTTTCCAATTATACTTTATTATTACTTACTCTTTACAAGTCTTCGAAGCCCGGTGCTAATGTCATTCACAATCTGGAACCATACCTTTTCCTCATTTCTGAGGAACAATAACCCCAAGCAGTTGTTCTGGGCAGAGAAGATTGTAATCTGTGAGGCACAATTTGGAATTCAGCCTTGGAGAATTCTCTTGGAGAATTTTGGTCAAAGTGCATTGAGGTAGAGAAAAGTCAAGAGGGTTGATGGATAGGTTGGTGTCATGAATAAACTAAACTGATTAACAAGCAGAACTTGTGAGGAACACACACGCACATACACAGGCACATACACACACACACACGAGAATGATATAGAAAAGATGATGTAAAAGTAGCAGAAAAAAATTACAGGATGAAAAGTGGATTGATAACTGGACTACAGTAAGTAAAGCTAGTTAGATGACTCAAAAAACTCATGAACTCTTACTGTGAGGTTCTTAGGATTCTTCATTGACAGCACAGCCAAACATACTAGTTCCAACCTCTTCAAAACTCATTGTTCTTGTATTTATTTATTTATTTTTAGTAAGCCAAGTCTTTTCCTCCTCTTGGCTTCTTGTAAAACATCACTTAATGGACTGTGTTTACATTTGTTCATGAACAGTGTTGTAATGAGTTCTCTTACTTACAAACCTAAGCACCTTAGGCTTGCTTTTTGGGTAGCTATGACGGAGTGGCCCAGTGTGAATCCTACAGTGCTGCACTCCTTAACTGTAGTAAGCTTTATATTCTAGACACAAATATTTAACCTCTCTGCTCTCTGCATGCCAATATTCTCTTCTCTAAAAATATGTTAACAATCATCATCTGTTGTGGAAATTAAATTAGACTACACTGTTTGAAAATGTTACAGCAAAGCCCAAAATTTTGTGTAATTAATATATTCTATTACTTAGTATTGCTTGGAACATATGTATTAAGCCTGACGTGCAGTCAAAAGGCAAACACGCTACTTGCACAGCACTGCAATGGTGCTTCATATGGAATGTCAACTCAGAGCAATGCTTTCTTTGCTCCCCTTGCAGTTCGTGAGCGGACTGTGAGACTATTCAAAGGAACCGGAGATTATCCCTGGGGATTCCGGATTCAGTTCTCCAAACCAATCGTGGTAACCGAAGTGGATACCAGTGAGTGCTCTCATAAAAAAGTTTAATTCATACCCAAACAGCCCTCTCAATCCTATCGAAATGTGCCAAATAACCTGTACTCTTGTAAAGTGCGTACGTGCAATAGAAGCATCTTTTGAGACTGCTTAGCGAGCAACACTGAGAAGTTCTCAGACCATGACCATGTATAGGTTTAAATTCCAGGCTTTCTGTATGAATGCACTCCTCTGATAAACACAGAGTTGCTGTTTGTCAATATACAAAGGCCTATGGGAGTTCTAGTTCCATTGTGCCTCTTTGGGTGTTCTTTTAAAATGTTATTGCTAATTAAAGTATTACATCACCCCATTCCCCATTCCTCCTTTCAATTCCTCCATACATTACCCCAGTGCGCTTGCGCTCTCTCTCTCTCTCTCTCTCTCTCTCTCTTTCTCTCTCTCTCTCTCTCTCTCTCTCTCATATTGCTTTAAATAATATTGCTACAAATGTTATTAAGTATAGAAACATGACATGCTGATTCCATTCTGTGTTGTTTTTATACCTATGTTTTTACCACTGGACACTTAGTATTGGATATGAAATTAAAGGGATCTGTCTTGTCTTGGTTAGGGTTTTACTTCTGTGAATAGACACCGTGACCAATACAAGTCTTATAAAGGACAACATTTAATTGGGCTGACTTACAGGTTCAGAGATTCAGTCCATTATCATCAAGATGGGAGCATGGCAGCATCTATGTAGGCATGGTGCAGGAGGAGCTGAGAGTTCTTCATCTGAAGGCTATTAGTAGAAGACTGACTTCCAGGCAGCTAGGGTGAGGGTCTTAAGACCACACCCACAGTGACACACCTACTCCAACAAGACAGCAACTCTTAATAGTGTCATTCCCTAGGCCAAGCATATAGAAACCATCACATTCCACTTCCTGGTCCCCACAGGCTTGTCCAAACATATGAGTCTATGGGGGCCATACCTAAACATAGCATAATGCAAAAATACATTTAGTTCAACTTCAAAAGTCCCCATAGTCTATAGCAGTCTCAACAATGGTAAAAGTCTGACATTCAAAGTCTCTTCTGAGATTCATCCAATCACTTAATTGTAATTCCCTAAGCAAGACAGGAAGCCAGCTGGGCAAACTCCAAATTCTTCATCTCCATGTTTGATGTCTTCAGATCTCTATTCTTTTTTTTTTTTTTCATCTCTGATGACTGCAACAAACTGTATTCTCCTGGACTGTTTCCACTCCCTGTTAGCAGCTTTCCTCAGCAGATAATTCAGTTCTGATACCTCAAACATCTTGAGGTCTCTAAGGCAACGTCAATGTTACAGCTTCTTGATTCAATGTCTGGAATCCACACATGATTTTCTGAGCTCCTCCAAAGGGCTGGTGTCACTTCAGCTCTGACCTCTGTAGCACTCGAAGCTCAGGATGATCCACTCCACTGCCACTTCAGTCCTGGGTCATCAACTACAACTGAGGCTGCACCTTCACCAATGGCCTTCCATGGCCTCTCACAGTGCCCAGCCTCAGCTGCTCTTCATGACCCCTTCTTGCCTTCAAAACCAGTACCACCTGGGTGACTCTTACACATTACCAAGTCCAGCTGCAGCACGAGGTACAACCTTAGCTATCTGTGGAACACAGCTTCTTTGTGCTCTCAGAAAATAACTTCCCAGAAGATTTTTACCTCAATGATGCTGGTCTCCTTAATCACTGCTAATTTCTTAGCTCCAGCTGACCAGCATCAATTGTCCCGGTCGTCTCCTTCTAATCCTGAGGCACATGGCTGAGTTCTACCGCTTACTGGAGCTGAAACATGGCCCTGATGTTCTATTACATTATTCCCAGCATCCTCATTCAACTCCTTCATTCCTAAGCTTGGCTGTCCTAGAACTTTCTCTATAGATTGACCTTGAACTCAGAGATCTACATGCCTGTCTCCTGTGATTAAAAATGTGTAACACCATGCGTGGATTTAAGCTTTTTCTTTACCTAGAACTTGCTCTGTCTCAAGCTGGCCTATCGCAGCAATACTAACTTCTGTCTTAGGGTTTTAGTGCTGTGAACAGACACATAAAGGACAACATTTAATTGGACGGATTTGCAGTTCATCATCCTCAAGATGGGAGGAGGATAGAATGTAAGCAGTTATGGTGCAGGAGGAGCTGAAAGTTCTACATTTCATCTGAAGGCTGCTAGTGGAACACTGACTTCCAGGCAGCTAGGGGGATGGTCTGAAGTCCATGCCCACAGTGACTCGATAAGGCCACACCTCCTAATAATGCCACTCACTGGGCCAAGCACATAGAATCCATCACAGGCTCATTTCTGGGGAAAACTAATTCAGTTTCTAAACAGTCATTAATTGCCTATATCTCTTCATCTGTGATACTTCTCCCATACATATTGTGATATCTACTGGTTTGGGAATTGTTCAGATCTTACCGAGGCAGCCATATTGTCATAGCTTGCTTGTCATATCTAGAAGACACACTCTATCCACAGACTTCCAGATAACTGGTTCTTATAATCTTTCCAACCCTTCTTCAATGTCTCCTGAGCCTTGCGTATAGGAGTTCTGTTATAGATGCATCATTTCACGCCTGTGAAGTATCCTTATTTTAAACCTAAGGGGTGCAAAGAATCTGGACATGTAGTTCATTAATGTTCATCGGTAGTTTAGAAAAGCTAATTTAAATGTCTTATAATTTCAGATTAGGAATTGACTGATTTGAATTTATATATCAAAACTATGTTGTATTTCAGAAAATCATTGTGGAGAACTCTTTTAAGCAAAGTATATAATATTTATATATTTTTCTGGTATTATTGTTCCCATTTTTTTTTAAAAAATAGCTATATTAGGATCAAAGTCAGTGGGAAACTTACCAACTGAGGTTTTATGCCCATAAATACCAGGATTCAAGAGTCTTAAATTTCAAGCTGTGGAAGCAGAGTTTCGTCACTACAATATAGTTCACTGAGACACAAACAAATACCTGACTCAGAGTGGTTTAAACAGCAGAGCAGATGGGCTGACTCTCAAAGCCAAAGGTTCTGAGTTAGTACAGCTGTTGGGTTTGCTTCAGTGACGTAGTCATTTCATCAGAACCATGACTTGTTTCATTTTTTTCTTCATTGTCGTCCCATGCTTCTGCTTGGCCCTAAATAGTCTCAGCAGCTCTGGCTTTCCTATCCCCGACTACACAGTCAGAGAGAGAAAACAAGCTTGCAACCTCAAATCGCCTCTTGGAGACTACACTAAAGTGGCTCAGTCAGGTCGAATGAGATGGTGGGACTGAATTGTCAGAAAGCTAAGCCTGCCTTGGATCATAGCAAACAGGAAGAGATGGTCTTGTGAACTGCAAGCCCCAGTTCAAGACATACTGACCACAGTGATACCCAACACCCAGTGAGTTGTCAGTAACAATCGCACAAATTTCATCACATGGTTGATTCAAAAATGAGAGGTTTTCTTTTTTCTCTTCTTGGTATATTAGTATTTGGCATATGATCATTTTCTTTTTGGAAAAAAAACAATGTACCATATCCCAGCAATCATGGCACATTCCTGTAATCCCAGCATTCCAGCAAGTGAGGCAGGAAAGCTTTAAGTTCAAGGCTGACTTAGGCTACATACTGACCCATGCTTCAAACACATAAAAATTCTATTATCACATAATTGCCTTTGAATCTGTCTTAACTAGATATTGGCCTAATTTGTTCAACTGTTGGGAACCGTAAACTCATTATGCATCTCATCATGGGTTCCTGGCCACTTGGCCGGATTGTCAGTGCCTCTAATATACAAATACTTGTGGACTCAGCATAGCAAAATCAGTTTACTATAAAATAACTTTTCTTCATATCCCTTACCAATGAATTTTCCCTCTCTGTGAAATATAAAATGAATCCTATTGTTTCTCTCAGGCAATAAAGGACTTCATTTCTCTGTTTTGCAATTAAAAATGTAGACCAACCACAAAATCACAGAACTGCAAATCATCCAATATAAATGTCTAAATTTCAGAATTCCTTTCTAGTTTCCTTTTCTCCTCCCTCAGCTTGAGACTGTCTTAGGTATCAAGCATATACTGCCTTCTTGACTATTTCTGTTTTCTATTTATTGACACCTCCAAATGGCATGTTCGCCTCTTATCTCCTCCATTTCACCAGCAATATTCCCACCTGTGGCTTATTATTCTCTCCCCTTCTCATAACTTACAAATATTGATTAGTAAAGAAGAGAGAAAAACTTTAAAATATCAAACTTTTTAAGTCCATTGGACAGTATATACAAACTGTAATATAAATTTCTACCCATTGCCATTTGAAAGGATGGCAGGATAAGTCTTGAGAACTCCAATAAGATTTATTGCCTATGCAGAGAGCACTTTCATGTGTCTGAGCTTTTCTCCTGTAGTGTGGTCAGCGTTTTTGTTACCTGTTTTTTTTTTTTTTCTTGGTTTCTTCCTTCGTTGATACAGCCTGGATCTTCAAAAGGTCTTCCCTTGTCAAATCTAATTTTTATTAATTTTGATGGAATTCATAACTATTCTTTTCATGTTGAAACAAAGACAAAACGTCTTCCCCAACGTAACATGAGTTATCACATATTCATGCTGATCTAATTTAGCAGTCCTTTCTAAGAGTTAGTGCTTTTCAAGAGTTGTAATTCCTTTCTCATTGACATTTGAAAAATGCAAGGTCAATAGAGCATTATTCAAACTTTCTCTGGGCGATCCAGCATTCCCCTTCTGTTCTATGAGTATTTCCTTTAAAGTCCTGTCAGATCTCTCTACAGTTGCTTGTCCTGTAGGATTATGAGCTATCCCAGGAACATGTTTTTTGCCATAATGTCTAATATATTGTTGTATTCTAGTAGATACTTATGTTGAAGTGGTGTCAGCTCCAATCTGTAAAGGTATCCCCGAGATAGCCATCATCTCTAAGAAATTTCTCAGAATCAGCCTCTTCAAAACTCAAGGCAAAAGCATATTCGAATCGTGATTATATATCAACTGTGTGATGTATCAGCACATGTGCATTTTTTAAATTCTGAAAGCCTACAAAATAAAACATATAAGCTATTTATTATATGACATTGTTCTAATGTGCCTTCAAACATAATTGGTACTCTTAACTCGGTATATTGCATTTCTGTGGGTCGTCATCCTGATTTCTCAAGCCTTTGTGGATTTTTTTTTACTATGTAGCTACCCTTAACTGTCATCGTAGGTTTCAGATTACGTTCTTCTTTAAAACATCTTCTAATCTCTGTTCTGTGGCCTCTGTGCTAAAAGTCCATCTTTCAGGCCTCTCCTCATCTAAGTCTGTTTTATTCTGATTATTTTAAAAAGAAGATTATATATATATAATGATTGCATATATATTGCATATATATGCAATCATTACTGAACATATATTTAGTTTTATGTTCATAATAAAAACAATTACTGAGGTCCAAATGCCCACTTCTGCAACACTTTCCACTTTTTAATACAGAAAATATTTTTTAAAATCTCTCTCTCTTCACAAAGATTTTTTTTAATTTTTCTTTCTCTCTTTTCTTTGGAGATTTTATTTTATTTCTTTTTCTCGCTCCTTTCTTCGGAAACTTTATTTTTCTATATACAAACTCAGTATTTCTATGACTATGTTTTTTAAAAATTATTTAGCATCTATGAACCTTTTAAAACATTTCTGTCTTTCTTTCTCTTCTTCGGAGGCTTTATCTTTTGTATGTCTTTATTTCTCTTAACACTTTCTAAACCTAATATCTTTTTCTCTATTTAATTTCCTCTAAACTCTTTCCTCTGGAGAATTCTTTCCATCTAATATTATTGAACTCTCTCTTTGAGGACTTTATCTTATTATTTTCAAGCTAAATATTTGTTTCTCTTTTTACTCTTTTGAAACGTATACATTACTAGTTCGGAAGTGTGGAGCCTCTCAGTCACATCGCAGCTCTAGGAAATGTTTCTTCTACCTTACTGGGCATGTGCAGGCTCCTCAGGTCAGAATGTGTCTCTGGCAGTTGGCTCTGCCCCTTCAGCGCAGTCTAGTGGCCCCCGCCCCCAGCCCGCCCCAGCCCCGCCCCGCCCCAGCCCCTTGCCCCAGCCCCGCCCCAGCCCCTGCCCCTACCCCATGGCCCTGAGTTGGGCTTTGCCCTTCCTACAGATCACCTGGCTCTCTGTAGCATGTGCCCTGAAGAGCCAGCTTTTCTACTCTGCAGGGGCTTTTGTAAGAGTCACCTTCCGCACCGACTCTGTGGTTTCCCACTGCTGGACTAGGAAACCATTTTCCATTCAGGATTTCTCAGGCTCTACCTTGGACTTCCAGCCCCATGTTCAATGCACCATTTGTAACCTCGGACTTTTTCACTCATGCTCAAGTTCCGGAAAAACAACTCGAGGGCTTATTTATTCATGAATAATTGCCCAGGCTGTAAGTTTGGGCTTGTTCCCTGACTAACTCATAACTTATATAACCTGGTTGTGCTATTCTCTGTGAACCTGATTGGTTATGTTTCCTCATCTTCATACCTCTGACTCCCTCCAAGTCTGGGAGGCAAATCATTCCCTGATTCACTAACTCCCAAAGTGTTCTCTCTCTCTCTCTCTCTCTCTCTCTCTCTCTCTCTCTCTCTCTCTCTCTCTCTCTCTCTCTTTCTCTCTCAACATTCCCTCTTATTCCCTGCTTTTTTGCTAATAGGTCATCTGATTTTTATTGATAATTCTACACAACACACAAGAAATATTCTCTTCAGCCTACTGTATTTTATTTGGTCTGGATAAGCAGAAATAATGGAAGAAAAGCTACAATGGATTGCGACAAAAGAAAAGCTCAGAACATGATTCAAATTTCCAGACTTGAACCAATTAGCAGGCCCAGAACCCTTCTAATACAGGGAAGGACAGGCTCCCCTGAGGCTGAACCTTGACAAAACAGCTAAGAGTTTTACTGTTAGCCTTTTCCTAGTGCTTCCCAGAGGGACCTACAGCCTTTTACAAGGGTAAATGTACACAGGGAGAAAGGAAACAATCAGATTTTTCAGGTTCTATTAGATACAGGTTCTGAACTGATGTTGATTCTGGGAGACTCTAACAAACACTGTAGCCCTCCAGTTAAAGTAGAGGTTTAAGAGGTAAAGAGGTCAGGGGAGTAATAGATGTTTGACTGAAGTCTGACTAACAGTGAGTCCAGTGGGTCCCCAAACTTAAACTATAATTATTTCACCAGTTCTGGAATCTATAATTGGGGTAGATAGACTCAGAATTTGGTAGAACTCTTGACCTGTGGAGTGAGGGCTATTGTGGTTGGAAAGACTAAATGGAAGCCTCTAGAGTTGCCTCTGCCAAAGGAAATCATGAATCAAAACCAGTCTCACAACCCTGGAGGAATTACATAAAATACTGCCACTACCAAGGACTCGAAAGATGCAGGGGTGGTGGTCCCCACCACATCTCACTTTAATTTTCCTGCCTGGCCAGAGCAGAAAACAGATGGATCATGGAGAACCCCAGATAACTATTGAAAACTCAGTCAGTGACTCCAATTGCACTGCTGTGTCTGATGTGGTGTCTGCCCTTGGGCAGATGAACCCTTCTCCTGGTGCATGGCATGCAGTTATTGACCTAGGAAATACCCTTTTCTTGGGACCTGTCCATATGCACCACTAGAAGTAATTTGCTTTCAGTTGACAGGGCCAGCAGTATACCTTTACAGTTTTACCTCAAGGATATAATACTCCTCTGTCTTGTGACATACTTAATCAAAGGGAAGGTGACCATCTGTTCTTCCAGAAAAGATCACATGTGTGCACTACCTTGATGACCTTCTGCTGATTGGACCAAAGGAGCGTCAAAAACACTTTGGTAGTTTGTCGGTAACACACAATGCGTATCAGAGCATGGAAAGTAAATCCAGCCGAAATTCAAGAATCCTCTACCTGGGTGAATTTTTAGAAACCCAGTGATGTGGACACGCAGAGATATTCCTGAGGTGAAGGATACGTTATTGTGTGTGGCTCCTCCTACTGCAAAGTAAGAAGCACAATGCTTTGTGGGCCTATTTGGATTCTGGAGACAGTATATTCTTCTTCACTTGAGCGTGTTACTCTGGCCCATATGCCAAGTTACTTGGAAAGCTGCTAGCTTTGAATGGCGCCCTAAACAACAGAAGGCTCTTAAACCACGCAATCCAGCAGACCCAGTGGTACTTGGTGTGGCAGGAGCAGATGGGGTGCATTTGAAACCTTTGGGGAGTCCCGTAGAAACACAGATAAGATCTTGGGATTTGGGAGAAAGGTTCCATCATCATCTTCAACCAACTATTTTCCCTTTGAGAGACAGCTCTTGGCCTGCTTTCGGGCCTTAGTGGAATCTGATCATTTGATAAGGAGACACCAAGTTAACAAGCAACCTGAGCTGCCCATCATGAGCTGAGTGCTATCTGACCCACCAGGTCATAAGAAAAGATGGGCCAAGAAGCAATCCATCACCAAACAGAGTTGTAACTGGGCCCAAGCATGTCCCGAAGGTATAAGCGTGTTACTTGACAAGTTGTCTAAATGCTGATGGTTCCTACCCTTGTTACAATGTCATCTGCTGCCAAGCATGCACATGTAACTTTGTTGGGTGGGCCCTACGATCTACTGACTGAGGAGGAAGAGGTGAGGGCTAGGTTTACTTGTGGTTCTGCACATATAGAGTCTCTACCCAGAAATGGACAGCTGCAAAATCACAACCTCTTTCTGGGAAAACCCTAAAAGACACCATAAGACTGAACAGGCAGGACTTCGGGAAGTTACAGCCAGATATTCATTGATTCATTGACCTGTAGTCAGTGGATTGGCTAGATAGTCAGGGGCTTGAAAGAGACCATAATTAAGAAACTAGCAAGCGATAGATCTGGGGAAGAAGTATGTGGAGAGATCTGATCTCTCCAAATGAGCAGAGGATGTGAAAATACCTTGTGTCCCATATAAATTCTCATTCAGAGAACTCTAGCAGAAGTATTTAGTAATCAGATAGATGGGATGACCGGTTCTGTGGACTGTAAGGCTCTTTCCCCAGCTATCCCTGTCACTCATTGCTCAGGCCAATGGGCCCGTAAGCAAAGTTGCATGACGGCAATGATTGAACTCACACATGGGCTCCTAAAAAGTACTTCCACCACCAGGGTTGGCACAGCTGTAGCTCCTGCTGAGTAACACATCTGTCAGCATCAGAGACCTCAGATATGGCACCAGTTCCTCAGGTGACCAGCCAGAGGCCTGGTGGTAGGTTAACTACATTAGATCAGCTCCTCCATTGTAGTGACACTTTGTCCTTACCGGAGTAGACACTTATTCTGGTTATGGGTTTGTCTTCCCTGCATGGAATTCTTCTGCCAAAACCATCATAGATGGACGTACAGAATGCCTTATCCGCTGTTGTAGTATTCCACACAGCACTGCTTCTGACCAAGGAACCCACTTCAGAAAAGTGGGGCAGTGAGTCCGTGATCATGACCCACTAGGAAGAGTCTTGCTTCCCGTCCCTCTGTCCTTAGGTTCTGCTAGCCTAAATGCTTTGGTTCCAGACAGGGAGCACTTCCTCCAGGAGGCACAACAAATAGTCCATTGAACTGGAAGTGCAGCCTCCCCCTGGCCACTTTGGGCTTCTGATGTCCATAAGCCAGCAAGCTAGGAAAGAGAACAGTGTTGGGGAGATAGGTGTAGGTGTGCTTGATCCAGATTACTGAGACAAAAGTGGATTTCGGCTCCATAATGGAGGTAAGAAAGACTATGGCTGGAGTTCAGGAGATCCTTTAGGGCATCTCTATGTGTTACCATGTCCTGTGGTTAAAAACAATAGGAAACTACAACAGCCTGATACAGGATGACAAAGTGTACAGGACCCTTCAGGACCCTTCGGGTCACTCGTCTAGGAAAAGAAGCAAGACCTTCTGAAGGTGGAGAAGCATGGAGTACATAGTGGAAAAGGGTAGCTTGAAACACCAGCTGGCGATGTGACCGTTTGAAATAAAGATTATAATCGACATGAATGTTTTCTGTCATATTTTGTTGAGCTGGTGTTTTATACAGATATTTATCTTTTCTATTCCTGAACATTTATCATGTAATATAACATCATCAATTAAGGAAGTACCAGTGGCTATCATATTTAAGTTTATGACACTAAAAGAATGTCCTTCAAATGACATTGCCACCTATTCTGAAGTTTATGGTGTGTTTATGTTTTATACAAAGGGTAGCGTGCTAGGCATAATTGTAACACGGTTAACTACATCCGTGATTGTACATGATGTAATTGCACCGTGATAGCCATAATTTCGACCAGCTTCCCCTTTCCCTTTAGCAATTAATCAAGACATAGGAGATATGGTTATGGGTGAAGTTGACAAGGGGTGGCACTGGGGTGTCTGTACTCAGTTGTCAGCTTCACTACATCTGGAATTAATTAAAACTCAAACAGCTGGGCACACCTGTGAGAGGTTATACTCTTAACTGAGTCACTACAGGTGAGAAGATCCACTTTTTTTTTTTTTTTTTTGGTTCTTTTTTTTTGGAGCTGGGGACCGAACCCAGGGCCTTGCACTTCCTAGGCAAGCGCTCTCCCCCTGAGCTAAATCCCCAACCCCGAGAAGATCCACTTTTAATATAGATCTCTGGAGGTGGGAAGATCCACCGGTGGTCTGGGTCGCAGCTTCCATTTGCAGCCTAGGTAAAGAGCATGAGAGAAAGGAAGCCTGCTCTTTTTGCTTGCTTCCTCTCTCTAACATATATTTAAATGAATCAATATGTAATAAAGTAACATACAATCATTACACTGTATTTGATATTATAGATAATATTCATTCATTTATATACATATATGTGTGTATATGAGTAGGATTAGGATTCCTCTTATCTGGGCGGACCAAGAAGTGATGAGAGTTGATGTTTAGCTGCTTGATATCTCACTTCCTCCTCTCCTCCTCCTCCTCTTCCTCCTCTTCTTCTCATCTTCCTCCTCTCCCTCCTCCTCCTCCTCTTCACTCTCACTCCTCTCCCCTGTTCTCCTTTTTATTCAATTTGAGACCCAAACCATGGGTGGGATAGTACTACACACATTCATTTAAACCCAGTATTCACTCTATACCTTCTGTTCCTAGAGAGAATGCTGACTAATGCACAGGTCATGGTAGCAAGGAAGGCATACCAGGTATGGTGACAGGGAAGGCAGGATACAACCCATGGTGACAGGAGTATGGGACTAGGGCTTTTCATATGTGGGCAGACCCAGAAACAAAGAGAGTTGAGAGTTGTTACTTAGCTGCTTGATATCTCTCTCTCTCTCTCTCTCTCTCTCTCTCTCTCTCTCTCTCTCTCTCCTCCCATCCTTTCATCCTTCCTTCCTTTCCTCTCTATCTCCTCTCCCCCTTCTCCTCTTTATTCGATTTGAGACCCCAGCCAGTGGGCAGAATAGTACTGCACACATTCATCCACACGAAGAAGTATGTCTCCTTGGTGATTCAAGTCAATGTAACCATGAAAACCCACCATTAGAGAGTTAATTGCTGATATCTTTGTCACTATTCAGTTGTGATGGTTAACTATATTCTTGTCATTCTAATACAAAAACAAATAATACTGCGTGTTCTGCAGGGACCGTTTAATTTACCGGGCCCTGAGGTGTTCTGCAATGAGAAAGCTGAAGCGCCTTTTCTGTCGCAGAAATGCTACAATACATAGTTAACCCAGGATTTTATTCAACATAAGAAAGTGCTGCCCTGGCAGGGATTTGAGTAGCTGCTGCGTGTAGTTCTCTCATTTTTTTCTTAAATGCATTTCTCAGCGCTGAGAATCCCTCTGAAATCCATTGTCTACTCAAATCTACTAAATGAGGGGTTGAGGGACTTTAAAATTACACAGATTTTCAGCCCTTCTGAGAATCTTATTCATACGATAAAACATTGTTCTGGATGCAGTACAGAGGCTTAATTACACACTAAAGATGAAAAAGATAAAGAGAAGAGACCTGTAGGTGGGGTGGAAATGATTATCTGTAAGTATACAGAGTGTGAGCTTGCTTGGCACTTACACAACTAATTGCCCACACCCGGCTGGCATCTGCATGAACGGCTTCTGTGAAAGCCCGGGTGCCTGTGAGATCTGTTGGCATAAACAAAAGAAACAGATGTTTCAACTTTGATAGCGAGCAAACGCGGAAAGAAAACTATACACTTAAGGCGGGATAAGCAAGGGAGGAACTGACGAACAAAGCCTGACTTTCTCGAGCTCCAGAATGTAAAATGCTACTGTTAGACTACCAATTTCACAGGGAAAAGTGCATCCTTCTTCTTCTTCTTTTTTTTTTCTTTTTAAGTAGAAGGGTTTCGGAATCTGCATTATATGTAAATATGCATGAAAGCATGGAGTAACTCCTATTTAGCTTTCCCTCGTAAACTTAGAAGTTTATCAATTTGGGGGAAATTGCAAGTTTAGAAAACCACAGTCATGTTTTCCTACTACCTTTTACCTTCCTGAGCAATTTATGTTGACTACTTCTGTATCAAGACCAGCCTCAAATGCAGCACGCACTTGTGTGCTATATTATCACATCACCTTGAACCATCTCTGTCCTCAATGGAGCCCTTATTCAACAACTCCAGCATCGTTATTAGCTAAAGGTGAATCTTGGAAGAGGCCTGACAGTCCACAGTACAACAGCTCGTGCCCACTATTTAAAATTAGAGGCAGGTCTATGAACTAGCCATGAGAGTAGCTATCTGTACTAATCCCCTACCAACAGTGATAAAACTTGGTATCATAACAAATAACATAGATAAAATACTATTTAAAATGAACAGGTCTGTGTATAGATATTTACCTGAAGAAGATAAACAAACAATCAAAAAACAAATTATTGGGTTTCTAATCAGAGAAAGAAAAACCACATACAATGATTTTGCTCACACGTATGGTTAAAACGAAGATCCAGATAATAAATACTAGCAAGAGTGCAAAGGAATCTCGAACAACACTGCAAAAAAAAAAGTAAAAAATCAAATTTTATAATCATAATAGAAATATCTTCATAGTGATAGAACCTTTAAATAAAAATTTATTTTAAAGTAAATTTTACTTGGAAAACTTACAATTAAACACGTACTGGGATTTAGATTTTCTAGTGTTTACTGACAAATCTAGTGAGTCATTTAGCACATTGATTCGTACAAATGCCCACGTTCTTCCTCCTGCTCTTCTCCTGAAAGGAGTCCTCATTTTCCTCAGTGTCTTTAAGAGATTGGGGTTACTTATGATGATATTATTATTGCTCTTACGGCCTCAATACGGAAAAGTTGATATTCTCTTCATGTTGGAATTTTTTTCCCTCCTGTGTTTTTCTGCTTCTATGTGTCTCTGTTTCTTTCTGTCTCTCTGTCTCTCTCTCCCCCCTCTCTATGTGTCCATACGTGTCCATGTACATGCATGTGTGTGTGTGTGTGTGTGTATTTGTGCAAGCACACATGTGTTCATGAATGTTAGCCAACATCACATGCCTCCCTCTCTCGCTTTCCACCTTACTTTTTGAGACAAGTCTCTCACTAACCTTTGAGTTGATTGACTCCCAGGAAGCCTTGCCCCAGGGATTCGTCTCCTGTCTCTGTTCCCAACATTGTGATTACAGCTTTCCACTGCCTTGCCTAGCTTTCTACACAGATGCTGGGCATACAAGCTCAGGTCTGCATGCTGTGCTGTAGCAGCTAAGCCCTGTCTTCATTGTGGTCTCTATTGACTCTATTTCCTAAGGTTTACCTGCTCTGACTTAAATTTTTCTTTGTCCAACCCCCTTTCTCTCCCTTACTAATAGTAGCTCTTTTTGAAAATTGTTTCTTCAGTGCTCTTTATTTCTCTCCTTACATTGTCTGAGTTACGATTTGTTGGTTCTATCTTAATTCTCATACTTGAAATTCTCACTTGTCTGGACTGAACCCTAGGCCTCACTCATGCTGGGCAACCGTCTACCACTAAGCTTCCCTCTTCCCAACACATTTTTCATTCATCCCAATGAACATTTTAAATTGTATTCTCCGTGGTTATTTCAGTGTATCTGAAAGCAAACACTCATTCAACCGATGTTTTAGGTTTCCCTTCCTTATCAGAGCTTATCTGAGTATAGAAAACACCATGATAAACACATGAGGAATTTTCCTTGCTGGTGAGATGTTTAGGGTCCATTAAGGATAGACAGGCAGGTGCGGCTAAGTGTGTCAATCGTGTGACAGGCTGGTTTGCTTCCGCTCGTCTCTAGAGTTATCTTAAATTCTAGTAATGATGTCCACACTGGTCTGTTTCACTTAATCTATCTCTAGTCTAAAGTAATCTTCCTAAAGCCTGAAGTATAAAACACACACCACGTTTGCAATGTTTAATATCTCCCCAATGTCAGAGGACCTTAGATAGTCCCTCCAAAATCACAAATGCCAACAAACCCTTTGCCATGAGTAAATCCTTTACCTGGGTACTGCATTTGCGTTTCTTTAATATTTTGAGAATGCTATTCCATAGTACCCTTTCTCCTTTGCCTGACTCCTTTATGTTATCTCCAAGGCCAACACCTCTTAACCCCACAGCCTCCGTGCCATCTCACCTGAGTCACTAACTCTGTCTGGATACCTTCGTTTAGAATACCAACTGGTTTGGGTTTGCTGGTGCTTTCAAAATTATGTTAACTCGGCAACAAAAAGATTAGCATAACTCAAGACAAACCAAACAAAAGGTCATTAGATACGGACGTAGCTCAATGCGGATGTTCTTTAGAGAGAGTTTTACCCCACATAGTGTCTCATGATCTGCGTGAGTTCCGTTTTTCCTTATGACTCTATCATCCCCCAGGACTCTGAAGCCACTGTACTTTCCATACAGATGGAAAAAGGGAGAAGGACAGGGTGGCTTTCCTGTGCATTTAGGGTCTAGGCCCAGAAATGGAACCCACTTCTGGTCACATTGCAGTGGCTAGGCCTTTTACATATTGTATGCGCAACTGCAGAGGAATCTGAGGAAGACTGATCGACTGTGAGCCCAGACAGTGGAGGAGTTAGAAGTATATAAAACTAGCAGTCTCCACCACTCTGTCCTCCTTAACACTCACTGTGAAACAGAGCTCACTAAGCCATTAATATCAGACTCATCAATATCAATTAATATTGTCCTTTCCCCAAAAGTCATTTTAAAATCACCATGAATTGGAGTCAGAATTCCTTTCTCCACAATCACAATATATAATCCTCTTTTTGGAGTTTGTTTTATATCTATCACCTGCTATACTGCAAATGAAATGGCCTTTTCTGCTCTGCTCCTCCTTTCCTTGCCAGTAGAACTGAAGGTCCTGGGCAAAAAAGAACTATATCATATAATTTGGAGTGCTTCATTTATCTACTCAATATCTATTTGTTGAATGGCTGTTAACCTTTAAGACAATAGCTGGTGTTATGGGGAATACAGAAAATAATAAGAAATTTCACTGGACCTATGTTGTTATTTTGCAATGCCGTAAACAAATTTTCTGAGCTCTTTAAGACAATGGAGCAATGTATTCATTGCAATTGATTCAAATATATCAGCTCTGTACCATGAGATGTAATGGACTACAAGCAGAACAGTATATAAATGAGCAGGACTATCAAAGATTACTTCTTTCCCCTTTCTGAATTGAATGAGACATGGCTTATTTGTTATGTTGCCCTCAGCGACTGAGTCACATTTTAAAGCTAGCATTCTTGGTCAGGCATTGAGAGTCATGCCTCAACCCCAGCATCCCAGCACTCCGGAGGCAGAGCTCTGCGAGTTCGAGGCCAGCTTGGTCTACAGAGGAAGTTCTGGGACAACCAGGGCTACACAGAGAAATCCTATCTCAAAGAACCAAAAGATAAAAACAAAACAAAAAAAATCAAAAAGCCCCCATAAATTAGTATTTTTTTGGTTCTAGAGATATGGCTCAATGTTTAAGATCACTGGCTATTCTTCCAAACAATATTGCTTTGATTCCCAGCAAGCCATGGCGACCACAACCATCTGTGTCTCCAGTTCCAGGGGATGTGACTCCCTCTTCTGGTCTCTCCAGACACCAGACATCCGTTTGGTGTACAGATGTACATGCAGGCAAAACCCTCTTATGCATAAAAATAATAAAAAAATTAAAACAAAAAGGTAATATTTAAAGTGAATATTCTTTGAGGAGGTGTGTGACCTTCTCCATATTTAAAACTTTCTATTGCTCATGCTTCTCTGTGGGCCCATGCACAGCACAGATATACCCCGCACGCACGTCAAGGAGAGAGGAAGTGGGTTTTAACTGAATGAAGAAAGAAAAGGCAGAATGAAACTACTTGCTGTAAGAAGAATTTTGGTCAAATATAGGAGGCCATATTTTTAAAAACGAATTAACCTTAAAATAGCATATTGACTTTTAACTCTTAGAACATATGGAAGTCTGTTGCAGAAGTGTAAGTGATAGAAACCCAAGGGACAAAGTGTCCCCTGGAAAGAGCCCCCACCCTTCTCAACTTAGTCCCGTAAACCTGAGGCCACTTTCAATTTCCTATCTGAAAAGGCTCAGAGCAGAGCCTAAACAATTCAAGTGAAAGCAACTCGGCTGCTGTTTCTTCCCTCAACCCCGCCCCCAACTACTCCGAGATCTGTTTTTGCCACAACTTTATAAGTATTTCAATTACTTGTTCCCCGAACTGTCCTGCGGAGAGGCTCTGCCCCAGCCCCCTTCTTAGAGATGAAGATATTGAGGTTAAGTGATTTTTCTCAGGGTTACAAAGAGACCTCCCAGCAATGGGGAAGGAGAAGCAGTAGCTCGGCCTCCTCGCGGATGAATAGATTGAGTTTCAGAGCCGCTTTGCCATTGTATTGCAAAGGAGCCTCTCAAAAGCCTGGCTGAATGTTTAAGTCCTAGAAATGAAAGGGAGGCTGAGAGGAGAACACTTTCTTTCTTATTAATGACATAAGCAATTGTCTAACGTAGGAAGGAAAGGCCCTATAGAAAAGTCCTTTTTTTTTCTCTAAATACAACAGCAGGACACTCAATGTGGGACCCTCTGTTAAGGAGACTGTTGTCTGTCTACTTTCAGACAGCGCTGCTGAGGAAGCCGGACTCCAGATCGGAGACGTGGTGCTGTCTGTCAATGGCACTGAGGTCACCAGTGTTGAGCATGCAGAAGCTGTGCACCTTGCAAAGAAAGGTAGGCGGGCCAGTTACAGACTGCAGTGTTCACTGAAAATGCTGAGAGTTCAATGCACAGGCAATTCCCAAGGTGAGAAGGCGGTAGCTAGAGAGAGGTGATCAACATCATGTTCTATCGTCGTGATTAAATCCCACTTCTACACCAGGCATCGCTGCCCACAAAGTAAAACCAGAAAATATCAGTTAGCAAAATACACTCTACTTCCAAGGACATGTCTTTAATTAAAAATATAGATCATCATGGTAAGGATTCATTTACGGCTTCATTTCATTTCTTTTTACATACACCCCTTCCCTTCTTCTTTCCATTTCTTTGCAAAATGTTTGTGGAGGTAAACAAAGTCTTAGGATTTTAGTATGGCGTGTGTGTGTGTGTGTGTGTGTGTGTGTGTGTGTGAGAGAGAGAGAGAGAGAGAGAGAGAGAGAGAGAGAGAGAGAGAGAGGGAGAGGGCGGGGGAGAGGGAGAGACATGTAGAGACTGAGAGATGGAGAGACAGACAGACAGACACGTTCCATTTCTGAAGCTCTCAGATTCTCTTGGGACCACCTGAGGCCTGCGTGTCCACGAGTTCCAACACAGTTGGAACCACCACGGGATTAGAGATAAGATATCCCCCACACCCCTGCATCCATTCGCAGTGAAAGCTCAACCGACTGACGCCATTGTTCTCTCTGACCAATAACTAACTCTCTTTGGCACCATGTGATAAGTCCTTAAAGTCTCACAGGAAAAACCAGATTCGACTAGAAAACGTTGAGCTCCATCACGGCATTATTCGATATGGCATCTTCCCCCCCCCCCCGAATTCCTGAAGGTTATGTGGATGTGGTGATACCCTGAAGGGTTATTAGCCGATGAGACAGTGTTTAAAATATGCCTTTGGAATAAGCCGCGGGTGCCCTGACAAGGGTCATGTGCCTTCTTTCAAGCTGTAGACTTAGCAAGAACCAAGAGTTCTCTGGTACAGACTAACATCCGAAAACCACCAACGAATGCATTCTGCTTAACTGTTCTGAATTGTTTCCAGGTAGAATTTGGCTTAGTATTTTATGGCATTATAAGATGTGTACTGGATATGCCAGGAATGCAAGGCTTTTATTAGCAACAACTCTCATGGGTCTTACCCTAATATTTATCCTTCGGGAAGCAGTGTAAGAATGCAGGATTTATGATCATGACTACACTGATAAATGGATAGTATAAAACACTAGGGCAATGTTATTCATTACGTTTGTACTTAACGGTTCTCAAAGATAAGTCTTTGTTATTTCATTTTCTGTGTCAAATAGTATTTTAGTAATACTTTTATTCCTAGTGGGTTTGTTTTTTTTTAATTTTGCTCCAAGAAGTTTAATGTTGTTTATAACACTTAACCATTCCTGGAAGTTAAAGGCAAACAGAGAACATCTCTAAGCCTGGGGTGGAGGAGTTTCCGGCTTTGAATAAAATGGTGAAATGACATTGACAGTTGGAGAAAGTGATTTCAACATCTTAGCGTGTACTGCTTCTCTTGGAAGTTACTTGAAAGAATGGGTCATATACTCTATTATAATTTGAGCTCAACCTTAACTTCCCTCTCTTGAAAAGACTATGACCCCATGTCTTTGCCAGCCCCCAAATTCAATAGTAGAGATATCTTTGAAGCAGACCAAAAACTGTGGATCTGATATATTAAAAAACGTAGACCCACATGGTAGCTCACAACCATCTATAATGGGATCTGATGCCCTCTTCTGGTGTGTCTGAAGATAGCTATAGTGTTCTCATATAAATAAAGTAAATAAATCTTAAAAAAAATATAGAAAGAGAAAGAAAATGATGACATCATGCTCATATTTGTTGCAAGGGTGAGGATTACATCAAATACCAGAAGGCTTGGTATCTCGTGTGAGGAATAGACTGGGAGAAGCATTTGTTATTGATTTTGTCGTTCATGGATTCCTAGCAAGCCTTGTTCAGTACCACTGAATACTAGAAAGTTGACAGCTACCATTATGTATAGTCAATGAGATACACCAACCGGATGGAGGCACGGCTCATTCTGTATGCACTCACTTAGGGGTAACTGACTATGGCATAGCTTTTAATTCAGAAACAGGGAAATCTCTGGCACAATAATCAAGAGATTCTCTTGAGATTCTTGGCCATGAAGGCAAACAAGACAAACACAGCAGCTGGACCAAGATAACAACCCAAGGGGTTCGATGTCCTGGAGATCACAACCACACTCACCAGGGCTGGGGCACGGGTGCCAGAAGAGGGTTGATTGCAGGTTTAAACTTGCTCCATGCAGATTTTACCAAATATTTTAATAATCCCAAAACAATAGGTGTTATCTGATAAAAAAAATGATAAGGAATCTGAGAAACAGTGCAGGGAAGGGTGTCAGTGTATGAACAATCTGTTATAACCAGGGCAGAACAAATACATCTAAGAGAATGGGCATTGAAAATGTAAAATAAATCGATATACATCATTGAATTGGTCAAGGAGGACATTTATAGGATATGAAACAGAAAAGCAGTTATAAAGAAGAGTCCGTTGTCAGTGCTAAGTATAAGGAAGACGAATGTTGTAAAAAGTATATGTGAACAGAATGATGAAATAAATACAATGAAAATAACTTAGGTAGCACAAACTAGTGTATAAATGCTCATGGAAAGTGTCAAGGAGGAAGGGAGTGAGGGAGGGCGGGAAGAAAAAGGGTTAGGCAGACATAAAAACAGCTAAACACAAAGCCAGAAGAATAACAAAACACTATCTTAATCAAGAATGCCTTGGAGAAGAAAAATTAAATATATGGAAAATAAAATTAAATATATGGAAAAGACAAAGTGTGTGTGTGTGTGTGTGTGTGTGTGTGTGTGTGTGTGTGTGTGCATGCGCGCGCCTGTATGTGTGTATTTGTTTCTGGTGGTGTGTGTACTGGCTGGTTTTGTATGTCAAGCTGGAGTTATCACAGAGAAAGGAGCTTCATTTGAGGAAATGCCTCCATGAGACCCAGCTGTAAGGCATTTTCTCAATTAGTGATCAAGGTGGGAGGACCCCTTGTGGATGGTGTCATCTCTGGGCTGGTGGTCTTGGGTTCTATAAGAGAGCAAGCTGAGCAAGTCAGGGGAAGCAAGTCAGTAAGTAACATCCCTCCATGGCCTCTACATCAGCTCCTGCTTCCTGACCTGCTTGAGTTCCAGTCCTGACTTCCTTTGGTGATGAACAGCAATGTGGGAGTTGTAAGCTAAATAAACCCTTTCTTTACCAACTTGCTTCTTGGTCATGATGTCTGTACAGGAATAGAAACCCTGACTATGGCAATGCAGAGAAGGGCTTAGGCATGTAGAAGCCAGAGATCAATTTCAGGTGTCATTCCAAGGGTGCTCCGCCCTTTGTTTTGTGAGGCAGGCTCTATTAGTGGCATGAAAATCACTAACCCACAAGGTTGACTGGCCAGTGAGTCCAAGAGTTTGGTCCTGGTTTCTCCAGTGCTAGAATCCTAAGCACACCATGCATGGCTTTTAAACTCCAGTTTCCGGTTGCCCAGCCAGCTCAGTGCGTAGACCTTGAGGCTCTTAAAATATTGTTTCTGTATTTCCGAGATCTACTTGGGTCCCAAACCACGCTATCTCCCTAGGCCATAAAAAAATTAAAAGAAACAAAACGAAATGTTTTCAGGATTGATGGAATAAAGAAAAATGTTTTAAATGCTCACATATTATCAAATAAATGGGTGTGAAACTCTCAGGCAGGCAACTGTGGTGGAACTTAAGGATATTAAAGATAAAGAGAAGATGATTTAACCATCCAGGAGGAAACAGTGCAACACCTCTAAAAGACCTGAAATGCAATCAGAGATTTTAATAGCAGAGGATTCCAGAGCACTATGGAATATTCTCAAACTATTAAAGAAACTCAAATCCAATGCCCAGGTAAAGGATTTACTCAGCGTAAGTGCACTGCAAGGGTTGTTGGCATTCGTGACTTTGGAGAGACCATCTAAAGTCCTCTCAGATACAACACATTTCCAAGGAGAAATAAAAAGCAGAATAGCTTCATGTTGAGCATAGAAAATAGGTGTAAAGAAATCATTTTAAAGTCCCTATTAATTCTATCAGTCATATATTGAGCCAAATTAATAAAGATCAATGCAATAGTATAATTTTAAAATTCCAAACATAGAAAAATAGCAGTTCCCTTTCAGCCCTAATAAACGTTACCTAACTAGGTATCCTTTTATTGCCATGACAAAGATATCTTAGACAGCAAGCTTACAAGAAGGAAACTTTATTGTGACACATGGTTTCAGTCCGTGGTTATTTGATCCTGATGTTTTGAATTGGGGAGGTATCTGCTGTATCAGGAGCATGGGCTACAGGACAATGCTCACCCTGTCATAGCCGAAAAGCAACACACTAGAGAAAGAGGCCTGCAGTCCCAGTAAACACCTCTAAGATCCACCATCAATGAAATAACTTCCTTGCATTGAGACCTACTTCCCAAGGTTGTCCACTTCCTAACAGTACCAGAGTGTGGCAACCAATATTAGAACATACAAGATTTTGAAGAACATTTAAGTTCTAAACCATAGTATAACCAAAAACCCAAAACAATTAAAACAGAAAAGCACGTGCATGTGACCAAAAAATAGTTAACAGAGAAATCTTGGAAATATTTCTTTCGCAATTGACAAGAGAAGTGCTACTTACAGCAAACCTGTTCATCCTAATAGCAAAAGTCCTGGCGAAGCGAATATAATACAAGCAAGAGAAACAGTGGTATACATTGTAAGAAAAAACAGAGTCATTCTTACCGGACAGTTTGTGACTACTGCTGACCAAAGCTTACAACTAAAAGAGAAAGACTCAGCAAAATAAGATCTCCTATCAAATTAGTTATTTATGGACAGCCTTAAAAACATACACACAGAGCCTGGGCAAGTTCTGCATATATTCATGCAGCAACAATTAATGAGAAATAAAGCCATGAGTTTAAAAAGAGAGCAAAGAGGGGTATGTGGGAGGGGTTGGGGAGAGGAGAGGGAAGGGGGAAACAATGTATTTATAATTTTAAAAATAAAGCTTTTTAAAAAATTAGCAGTATAGACATGTACTATCAACAAGAAGGGGTAAAATTTCATGTGACTAAAAATAAATTTGAAGTGTTTAGAATTAATCTATCAAAGAATGAAGAGCTTTGGGGGGAAATAGGATTCAAGGTACAAGATCTAGGATGGATACACGTAGCTCAGCGTAAGTGCTGTGAGCCTTCTTCAAGGCTTTGGGTCCAATCCTGAATGACAGAGGGGTCTAAATGTCTAGAAATCAACACCATGCTTAGGCGTTCATAGGTTAAAAATTGAAAGATCTAAATTCTCCCCGAAAAAAATCCCTCTGAAATTTCTCAAGAAAACTTAATTAAAATGGACGGATTAAAAGTTAATTGAAATTGAATGGTAGGGAAAATGGTAGGGAAAAACATGTAGGAAAGCAAATGTCTTTAAAGGCTCCTTTGTTTTTAAATAGGGCAAGATGGCAAAAGAACGTTTTCGTATCAGATATGAAGGTATATCCCAAACCCATAGTAACGTACAGAAATGTGGTTGTCTTGTGGGAACATAGAACAGTTTAGTGATCAGCAGAAGACTAGGAAACTCAAAAAATACTCAACTAGTCATCAGAAATTTGACAAAGATGTATACATTATTCTATATACCGCGGCGGACCTCAGTTGCATCTGATCCCGATTTTTAAGTTAGAAATCAGTGTCAGTAAAAGAAACTATGAACCAGCTTGGTCACTAATCCAAAGATGTAAGTTGTCAACAAAGTGATGTTTAGTTTCCATATTATTTTAAAGTGTCACGCAATAGCCAGCTTTGACAGGCACAATGATAAGAAAAGGAGACTCTCCGTGCACTTACTGGGATGCGGAAGTTTAGAGAGCAATCTGGGCTTCCTAGCGAAGGACCTAATAAATCTTAGGTCCTAGCAGTTGTACTTCTGGACGCATAAACTCCAAAACTACTTAAGGGACAAATCCAAGGGCATTTGTATTTTATGTGCTAGAAAGGAATTAGAGTCAGCCTGGGTGACCATCACTGGGGAATGTGTAAAGCTATGTTGTAATGCACGCAGGCTCTGCCTTTCTACTCACTTTGAAGCAACACGGGAAGATATTTTTTTAAAGATGGTTTCAAGTTGAAAAAGAAAGAAAGGACGAGAATAAACAAAATGGGGACTGGAGAGGCAGGCAGGCATACAGAAAAGCAACATGGCATTGCTTATGTAAAAATAAGAAAACAGACCTGCCCAGGATAGGATGGTGACATTCCTATCTATATCAAGCCCATCTGGTGAAACCTAGCGTGAAAGACAAAATAAATTAAATAAATTACAGCCCGTGAAGAAAGAATGAAAAGCAAAGCAAGGAAGTCACAACTCCAAAGGCAATCGTGGGGCGTCATCCGAGTATCATGACGGGCCCTCTGCCCTCGATTTAACAGCAACAAGTGATGCCCCGTGGGTGGAAACTACCATAACATAACTGTGGCTAGAATATTGTTCTGAAATACACAGGCAATGATTGCGAAAGCAAGTTGAGCAAAGCAAACCAGGTCTCTAAGAAACACTGGGTCTGTAGAGCATACCTGATCGACCTTGACACCGATTCCGACTGGGGACATCTGTACAAGTTAGCCTTATCCTGTTGACGAGGAAAACCAAACCTGAGTTTTGAAAGGGACTCGGCGTCATATCGAACATGGCAACCCTGTACGTGCCTCTTCGGGGCCCTGTATGTTTGCCTGCTTTTGTGAGACAAGTTCTCCTTATAACACGCCAGGGCAGCCTTCAATTTGGGATCCCCTTGTTTGACCCTGAGCTATCAGGGCTGGGATGGAGCCCCATACTGAATCTTTATTGAATCCGGTTGCCCTCATACAATGGCTTTGGCTCTCCACAGGGCTGATAGTTGGCAGACTCGAGATTTAATCACCAACATACACAGGATCATAGTACGGTGACACGGTGACAACTAATCAGCAATATTGGTAGTAAAGCAACACACAGAAGCTCAGCGAGCAGGCATGCATTCGCTCTACGGGGACTTTTCTTCACTAAGTACCGGCTTTAGGAAAATCAAACACGCAAGTTCCCCTGGAGGCCAGGTTCTCAGCGGCAGCCTCTGGCGCGCGCCCTCAGGGACCGAACACGTCTTGCACATTTCTCCTTGTCACTTGCAAGGGTGGTAGAGTTTGTCTGACAGCGGAGGTGCGACTCTGACACAGTTTAAGATTGGTGGCATAATACGACAGCCAGCCAAGGAGAGAGTGTGAATTAGAAAAAGAAATTATTTTTCTGTTCCCCGTAGCTGTCAATAACCTCACCAAATACTACGCTTCCAAACTTGGGCCAGCATGTGAGGAAAGAAGAGATTTCTGGGGAGCTTTTGTTTTGAAGGACTCTGTCACTAAAGAGCTGGGGTGGGTAAAGAGATGGTTTAAAAACTCCTTTATCTTACGAAAATGGCGAATTTCTTGACTGGTTCACTACAGGCTGTAGACAGTCATCTATCTGCATTCTTCATCCCAAGTACTACTCACGCCAAGCATGGTGTCCATTAGATAAAGACACTTGTTATATATTTTCATCCCCGGGGTCAGGATATTGATAAGCAGTTGCAATGTGGAGGGAAGGA
This sequence comes from Rattus rattus, assembly GCF_011064425.1. Classification (NCBI taxonomy): domain Eukaryota; kingdom Metazoa; phylum Chordata; class Mammalia; order Rodentia; family Muridae; genus Rattus; species Rattus rattus. The sequence continues at coordinate 169,085,031 of NC_046157.1, read as the reverse complement.
ACTAATCGTTTTGTTTTCTTTCTTTTATTCTTTAAGGAGATATGCTAGGGTTAAAAAGTAAATTTGGTCCAAGACAACTAAACCATATCAAAGACAGGAAGAAATATTGTAGTCAGTGGCAAAGGTCAAGCAGCAGGGCCTCCTGGGAACAGGATTGCCTGGAGGCTTGCAACTGAAACGAATGTGAACGTCATCTGAGAACTTGCTACAAACGGAGACCTTGTTACAAAAAGAGACTGCCGGGGTTGGGGATTTAGCTCAGTGGTAGAGCGCTTGCCTAGCAAGCTCAAGGCCCTGAGTTTCGTCCCCAGCTACAGAAAAAAAAAAAAAAAAAAAAAAGAGACTGCCAAGGCTTCTGCTGAACGAAGGCCCAGAGTTTAACCAGCCACTGGCTGATGTTTCTTGGTTTGTTAACTATCAAATCAAGACATTCCCCAATATTAGGCTTACTAAGTGAATAACTAGGAGAGGTTTTAAATGTTGACCCTTGAATCTTCAGTTCCCTTAACGCATAAAGCAGAATGGCTACAGATAGTGTGTAAAACGCAATATCAAAAGTCTAAACTCTCATTCAAGCTCTTCTGTGAATGTCAAGCCTGAGTCCACCGGGCCCCGAGTAGCATGTGGTGAGGAATATAAAACCACCGTCTCCCGACAGCTGTTGGGAGCTCAGCAACTCCCAGTGCATCAGGCTCCTGTCCTCGCTCTGGGTATGAACAGCGTCCCTCTAACATGATGAAACCACGCGGCAGCAGAGCCAGCTGCATCCTTGCCCCAGAGAGAATTTTTCCTGGTGCACCAAGTTATGTTTATGACCAGGCTGAAGGATAAGCCCAGTCTGATCAGTATCAGAGGAACTAGCATGCAGACTGTGTAAGCAAGAGGAAAATGACCTCGGGGGCAGCCCACTGCTGCAGTCCATAAATAAATTGGCAGATGTGTCAACGGCGCACATTAGTCCAGGAGTGCAGTTCTTTGGGGACTGTAGTCCAAAGACAAAGACATTTGTGGGTTGCCGGTCAATCTGGAGCAGTTCTTCTAATTTTTCTGGATGTGTTTTTGACAGGAGCTTAAGGGCAGTTCAATAAATTAAAATGTATTTACATGGAAATGAAGAATTATCTTGACATACTGAGAGTTATTTAATTACCAAGGTACTTTGCGTGCTGCCAAAGTTAAGACTGTGTCAGCCTTTCTGGGACAAATCTTTATTTTCAGGGCCATGTGGCTCAGGCAGAAATGATCCCCTGGGTTGGAGCTTGTCAGTTATAGAAGATGAGTCTCCTCGCTGACCCCCATTTCCATAGACAGTTCTAAACAGATCGGTAATCTCAATGTCAACCATCATGATGAAGTCAGCGTGGCCAAGGCCAAATGCCCTCCTTTAGGGATGTGGCCTCTCCCTCAGAGGAATTGTAAATGAAGTCATACCTCATTTGCAGTCTTCAAAGCGTGTCAGGGTTGCTGTCTGTCTGCATGGCATTCGGGGAGCTGTCTTAAGGCATCAAAAGGTAGGTGTGTGGTGTCCACGCTGGCAGCAACAAAACACAGTGGGTAGGCAGCGACCTCGTGTTAACGGGACAGAGAAAATATCCACAAGCTGTACTCTAGAGCGGTCCTGGATCATGGAAGTCCAGCCAAGAAGATATCCCCAAGAAAGACAGTAACTGGAAGCTCAGGTTAAGTCTTGACTTAACCTGGAAAAAGAAAAGGGTCGATACTTGGGACCTCCTGTTTCCCAGCTCAAGGATTTTGATGAGGGGGAGAGTTTCAGCAAAAGACATATGTAGTGACTTAGACCAAGGAGGATAATTGTTGGGGACAAAAGCAAAATAGAAGGATGAAGCTTATCTCCCCATGTTCTTAGGAAGTAAATGAAGACACTTAAGGAACCGGCTTGATATTATAATTAGTGATGTCACTCAGACTTGACTCTGTCATCAGAACCATTGGGGTTATGATAAAGGAGTTTTATACAGTTCAGGAAACCCGAGTCACAGATAAGTCCCACCACTGATCTATGAGTCAACTGAGAGGTAACTGCTCTGTTCTTATTTTCATCGTAAACACATAGGTTTGAATGTCGAAGAGACCTGGTTTAATCTAATGGTAGGATTCTGTTTCTCTGTTTTTAAAGTCGTGACTGTTTTTCCAATCATTAATTCTGCATAGTCACTGCCCCTCCAGAAGATTATAAAATGTCAAGTCACTGAACTCTCCCAAATTCATGCCTGTAGGTCCAGACATCTTGACTATGGTTGTGGGATCCGACATCAGCCGCTGTCCTAATACCCCGTGGCCCACCTGCCGGGGTTACCTGCATAAGAGGACTCACTCCGGCTTCGTGAAGGGCTGGAGGAAGAGGTGGTTTGTGTTGAAGCACGACGGCTTTCTCCTCTATTACAAACACAGAAAGGTAAAGTGTGAGGAGGGGTAACAGCTGATCTGGGTAAGAAGGAGAGACCTTGGGAAGTAAAACCTCCTTGGACTCTCCCATGTCCAAGAGTTACCCTTCAAGACATTATGTTGCAGAACTTTGGAAACATTACGTTCCCATTCCACTGTCCAGGAGTTCTTCTTCTTTCAAAAGTCAGAGAATTATAATTTATGCTCTCTTCTACTGCACAAATCAAGGCATATCTTTCCTCTTGTTTACTTCGATTTTGACCCTGTATGAAGATTTCCTTATTACTATAAAGAATATAAGAGCAAAACTAAGTTTCTAGTAGCATTAGCAAATAAACTTAGATGATCAAAACATAGCTCTCCAGCCGCATATGTAGCAGAGGATGATCTTGTCAGACATCAATGGAAGGAGAGGCCCCTGGTCCTGTGAAGGTTCGGTGCCCCAGTGTAGGGGAATGCTAGGGCAGGTAGGAACGAGTGGGTGGATGGGTGGGTGAGTTGGTGGGGGAGCACCCTCATAGAAGCAGGGCGAGGGGACAGGGGTTTTCTGGAGGGGAAACTGGGAAAAGGGGATAACATTTGAAATGTAAATAAATAAAATATCCAATAAAAAAAAAGGGTAGTTCTTCAGGCCATGGTTGGTAGAACTCTATGCTGTCCAGGCTTTGAAACAGAGAGCTGGGCAAGTCACCTGGAATACCTATTTTGCTTTCCAGATTTCATAAGAACAATAATGTCTAAGTCTAGGGGGAGGCTGGGGAAAACCCCAATCCCATGCTAACGCAGTCCTCCTCCCCAAGGTTTGCGACTGAGTAAATCTGGGCTAGATGGGCCCACGTGCTTGGAGAAATCTCCTTTAGATGAGTCTAGAACAGTTTACATTTTGCTATCGCGTATGTTTTCTCAGTTAGATTTAATCCAGGGTCTGATTTTGTTCAGCAATGGCAAGAATGCTTAAAAAGCGACAACAGAGATTTCATGTCGAACTCCTACTTTCCAACCTCTCGTGAAATATTTTCATCAGCTGTCGGGAGCTAAATAGACCCACTGTCACAAGGAGCGCATGCGTGCTCCCATTCAACAAAGGATGCATTGTGCACCCAGCAGCCTTGTGGCTCTGCTGCCTTCACTTTAGGGACATTTGCGACCCACCTCCAAATGGGGTTCAGAACAAGAATTTTGGCTACTTACCTCATTCATGACACAATCCTATGTTTTCCCTCTGTGTTTATTTTGCATTTCTTGTGTGTGTTTGTGTGTGTGTATATGTGTGTGTGTATTTAAGTGTGTATATATACACGTGCACTTGTGTACATGAATAAGCAACTTAATTTCTTCCTAAAAAAAAATAACAGTAAGGAAGCCAGTGCATTGTGAAAGTGAAAGAAAATATGCTGTTGAATTATTGTAACTTATGTGGGGTTTCTATTCCTGCATCATGAGCCCCTTACCTGTGGAACACTGTTGAGTGCTCTGCCTTTCATAGGAAAATCAACCACACAGCTCCTTTGAGAAACTTTGTCTCCCTCCAGTGCAGGAAAACAGGATTTTCTCCAAACAGGATGAGAAATTGCTATCTGTCCTGGGTTCCTATTTTCCTGAGTATTAAAGTAAAACAGAAGTGACGCGAAGTTTTCTATCTTGAAACATTGTGGAAACATAGAAAGCAAGTTTCTAATCCGTGGAAACAGATACATTCCTGTTTCAGAAGCCTACAGGAGTCCCGGAGCTATGCCTCCAATCTCACCGTCTCTTTTCCCTGAGCTCCTGAATAGGCAGGAATGTAGCCCTGGAAATTTGACGCTTTTGGTTTGTTTTTTTTTTCTTTCTTTCTTTCTTTCTTTCTTTTTTCTTTTTTTTTTACTTTTTAAATGTTTAAAGGAAATTCTAATTTGTAAATTGAGTAAATATCACAATCAAGTGTCTTTCAAACTAAAGGCAATAGACAATGAACAAGAAAAAGAGAGACACAGAGGTCGGGGAGAGAAGAAGAGGAGGAAGAGGAAGAGAGAAGAGAAGAGAAGAGAAGAGAAGAGAAGAGAAGAGAAGAGAAGAGAAGAGAAGAGAAGAGAAGAGAAGAGAGGAGGAGGAGGAGAGGAGAAACCAACTAATTGAGCTTGCACAGCGGCCTCTGGAGATTGTAACCCTGAAGTTGTCTGTTTTTCCCTGCATTGGTTCATTTCCATTTCCAATTATGAAATAAGGCTTGTAGTAGATGTTCGTTTTTAATGCTCTTCTTCAACAAAATAAAATAAGAAACGTCACTGAGTCATGCATCTCTTGTTTTAAGATCTTTGACGCTGAGATCCAGAAGGATCCCAGTATTCTCCATCTGAGTTCTCTAGGTCAGGGCTCACGTGGACTCTTTGAAATAAGTGCATTCGGAAGAATATGCTACGTAGTTCACCACAATCCTGCTATTCTTCATTTCCTTGCCTATTCATTTTCATTACCTACCAAACTTTTGGCATTTGAAAGCATGCAGCCTGCAGTGGAAGGTATGTGAAAATTATGTAGCAATTTTAGTTAAATTAAAAAAAAAAACTTTATCTGCTTCTAATCTTCTGTGTCAGGGGGGAGGGATGTGGATCTCGTGATTAACACAGGGGTAAGAAAAGGCTGATAGGAAGAGTGTGGTTGTGAATGTCATTGCTGCATAGGCCTTTGATGTAACTAAAGTATAAAAATACAACTTTATTTCCATTTTAAAGAGCCCAAATCAGATGTGCTGTAGGGCTACACATTCCAGAGCACATTATGTCTGATCTGCAAAACAGATAGCAGTGTTCGAGAAGAGTTAATGAAGCATACCACGGACATAACGGGATAAATTAGCAGAAAATGAACTCACCCATTCGGAAGCCATTCATGTAACAAGTATTTATTAGGTACTTTCTACACGCCACCCATTATGTAAGTACCCAGAAGAAGGCAGAACAGACATGGTGCCTGCCCTGTTTGTACCCATAGTTCCATGTGAGAAGCCAATGTAAGAAAACAAATCCACAAATCAATGTGTAACTGTGATCAGTATTACAAATAAAGCTATAGAGAAAGAGGGGAGTTATAGCAGTCTGTCCGAATTAAGAAGCACGACCACACAGCTTTCTGCCGTAGAGTTGCTAAATGGGGAAAAAAAAAAAAACCTAACTATAGAGTATAAGAAAACTGGATATTTTTCTAGGAAGGCATATCCCATGAAGGACAAACTCAGAAGAGGTCTGTCCCCTCTCCAAATCTTAGGTTCGAGGAAAAACTGAAATTAACCAACTGGGCAGCCTGTAGCTCACTGGTTTGCCAGGCTAGAGCGATTTACAAGCCCAGTGCTAATAGGAAGCAGCTTTTGGGGGGGGGGGCTCACCAGGCAGGAAACGTTCAGTGGGTGGTTGGTGCATAGTTATATCACAGATGTGAGAATCCTCGTGTGGCTGAAAGACCTGGAACATGAGAAGCCCCTGTCACGAAGCCTCTGTCAGAGAAGTGCTGCAAGCGGACAGACAAACCCTGGAGAAGAGAGATGCACGCCAAAAAGTCAGGGCATCAGAGTGCACAGGAGACCTGCACAAGTTCATCCACATGGCAAGTGGACCTCAGACTCTGCTCAAACTGCAGGGTCCCAGAGGGACAGTACATGCTAGCACATGGCTGGAACAAAGTAACTTCTGATGGTCACTGATGGTCACATATACACACTCTTGGCCTACCCTGCAGGGACTGGACAGAGCAAGAGCCTCCCTTCCTTACAGTGTTCCTCTAGCGCCCTCTGCTGGGAAATCTTAGCGGCACCATACTTAGAACAGAACTGGATAATGAAATGAGTTCATTAGCAAAATAAAAACCAAGGTTTCTTTAAGGGGCCTGGCCACTGGGAGTTTGACCATGCTCCAGCGAGTATATGAACACCACAAAATGAATCAGCTTTTCTTTTTTCTTTTTTTTTCTTTTCTTAACTTCTTTTTTTGGGGGAGAAAGTAATGAACGATGGGGACCTGGAAAGACAGGGAAGTGAATGTGATTGGGACCATTATGTGGAGCATCCAGATAATCAATAAAAACATCATGTTGGAAGTAGAGAAGCAGAGAGTAAGGAATGATTAGAATCTGGGAGACACTGAGAACTAAGTTGATACCTGGGGAAGGTGAAAAGTTTGGATACATTAGGGAGAGATATGAAGACAATGTGTGTGTGTGTGTGTGTGTGTGTGTGTGTGTGTGTGTGGTTGTGTATGTGTGTGATTGTGTTTGTGTAAGAGTGAGTGTGTGTTGTGTGAGGTTGGTATGTATGTGAGTATGTACGTTGTATAGGGAGTATGTGATGTGATGTGTGTGTGTGTGTGTGTGCGCACATGAGAGTGAGTGTGTGTGTGCTGTCTGTGTGGTGTGTGTATGTTGGTGTGTGTGAGTTTTTGTGTGTTGTCTGTGTGTGGTATGTGTGACTGTGTATGTGTGTGTGTGTGTGTTATGTGTCTGTGTGGCTGTGTGTGGCTGTGTGTGAGTGTGTGGGTTGTCTATGTGTTGGTGTATGTGTGAGTGTGAGTGTATATGTGTTGTTGGAGAGTGTGTGTGTGTGTGTAGGGGGAAATGTAGCATTTCAGCTGAGACCGAAGAGTTGAGTAAAAGTTAGCCAGCTAACTAGCCAAAAGTTGTGATAGCCATTTATTATCCAGACCAAAACCAAGATATATGAGATCTCTAAGCTGTATTTAAAAAGGAAGGAAGGAAGGAAGGAAGGAAGGAAGGAAGGAAGGAAGGAAGGAAGGAAGGAAGGAAGGGAAGGAGGGAGGGAGGGAGGATGGGGAAGGGAAGGGAAAGAAGAAAGAAATGGAAGAGAGTAAGAGAGGGAGAGAGAGAGGGAATAAGAAAAAGAAAGGGTATGTTGCATTGCAGAAACTTAAAAACCTCTCCTGCCACTACAGCCAGGGCCCAAGGGGGAGAGCAGAGAAGGGAAGGACACACAGGGACCAGGGATGAGAGCAGTGGCTTTGGGGAGTCCTTTTGAAGGAAACAGAAACCCAGAAAATAGCCCAGGTGGTGGGATGCTCTCAAGGTTACTCCACCTGCTGTGCTGTAAATGAGTTAGGGGATGAGAGAGCGGGAGGGGAACAGCCAAGGCAACAGGCAATCGCTGTCCTGATTGGGTGGAGAACTCTGGGACGCTGTTTCAGGACAAGATCAGCAGGATGGGGTGACAGGCAGAATGGTGAGCCATCTTACCTAATACCACCAACTGGAACCCTATAAGTTGCAGACGAGTATTTCTCACCGCGGTGGGGGCTACTAAACCCTAAAGCAAGTCACTAGAATCCAGGCCTGCAGAGGACCCATTCCTGCTTGTTTCAGGGCTGTCTTCTCACTGTGTCTTCTCATGGACAAAGAGAGTCTTTGCTGCTTAATACACCCTAACCTCCTCCTTGAGGGGATCGCTCTTACGACTTAATCTTTCAGGAATCCTATCTCCAAATTCCTTCTCAGTAAGGATTAGATTTCATCATATGAACCCAAGAGACACAGATATTTAGTTTACAGCACAGACATACAGATAGATGGCTTGGAGTTTCCTGGAAAGAATGATTGGTGAGGTAAAATTCTAATAATTCACTGAAATAAGAGCAGATCAAATGAGCTGAAGTTTGGGTTGAACCGATGTATTATTTTGATTGGCAGTGTGATTGGCCTGCCTTGGTAGGGTATTCAAGGTTACAGCTAGGAAGCTCTCTCTATATATTGAATATATGTGACATATATATATATATATACATATATACATATATATATTCAATGTATATAAAATGGTAGGCGGTAGATGTATTCAGCTATATTAGTTGATAAAGGTGTTAAGGGAGCCATCTTTAGAAGTAGGCAAGGCAACTTCAGAGAAAGAGAAGCAAAGCCCAGGGGAAATGTGTCATCAAATAAGACAAGATTGCAGTTAGAGGAAGGAAGGTGATGAGTTCCCAGACAAAGTGAAAGAACAGAAGAGGAAGACAGAAAGAAACATAATAATGGCATTCTAAAATTCAATTATATTTGTAATGGCACTAATTGTAAACTGAATAAACGTTCTTCAGCCATTATTCCGCTATTCTCGACTCATCTCTTCCGCCGTAAAACTTTCTAAAAACCTGGACTTGGAATGCTGTCTTCAACTGTTTACTCACGTTAATGGATCGGCTCTTACCGAACCCACTCGACATTACCCAGACTGCTTTGGGGCAAAGTGATGGATGTCTTCTACGTTGTACAGTAGAGTAGATGCTTCCTAATAGTTCTCTTCATTCTCTTCCTTTCAGCAAATTAGTTTTATTATATTATTTTCCTGCCTATCTAAAAGATGGCCATGCAGTGTGTAAACTGATAAAGCCTAGCATAAAAACAATACTGTGCTTTCTGAGAGTATGTGTACTATTTATTGGACACGCTGGCATTTAATCTAACCATGTCTTATGTAATATGTTCGCAGTGCCGTGGGGTTTTGCTATATACATATTATAAACCTATGAGACGTTGTTAACATTCTTTTATACGCTTAAGACTCTATGCACTCCATTTTTAACTATATTCTCACCACATTCTCCTATAATTCTTTCTTTCCTGGATCTTCAAACAGGTGACCTCGGATCATTCTCCTTCTGTTACAGCACTGTTTACTGAGTGACCGTCAGTTACTTTAGCTTTCCTTACTACTTTCTGATCTTTAAATTGGTTACAGAGCCTTCAGTTTGGCCACTATTTCTTTAAGGAATATTTTGAGTAGTCTGTCCTCGGTGACACTAAGAAGCTAACTTATCCACAGAAACAAGAAAATCCAAAGGAACAACCTCTGAGAGCTGTGCACATCTTTGGCTCTCTTCCTACCTATAGTTATTAGCTTATTTGCTCCTCAGAGTTCTTCATTTAAACCTTCCTTCTCGACTTTATTTCTCATTTAATTCTAATCTATAGACTCTTGTTTATGGTGCGGTTATCAATCTGGCCTTTATTTCCTTTTGAACATGCTAATCACAGTCATCTTAACCTCTATGCCTATTCATTTCCTTATCTAGATTCTCCCCAAGTCTTTCTATCTTTTGTATCCTATGCAATTTGGTTTCAGTCATGTACAAGGAAAGAGTGCTGGAGATTCCCATTCAGTCCATGTGAGCCTTTGACACAGTACCCTTGCTTCCAGGGTCATCCATTAAAGGTCTGCCTTAGAGCCTTATTCACCAGGACCACCTCTTTTTTAAGTCACCTCTAAAATATATTTTCTATCAATTCTTTGAGAATTTCATAATGTCCTCTTTCCCATAGCCAGTCTTCTTGTAGCACCGCCCACCTTCAACTCCCCAGCCCATGGAGTCTCCTTTGTGTTGCCCCTCTACTCTTGGGAGTACCGCCTCCTCTCAAATTCCACCTCTTTGATAGGCTGTCAACTCCACGAGTGCTCTGCTCCTTTCTCGGCCTTGTTAGATGGACGTGATCCCCCTGTTAAGCTAATTTATGCTAGACTTTGCCTTCATTTGTCTCCGTGGTCTTCCTCGCTCCATGAGATATTCAAAGAACATTTATATACTCCAGCCTTTCCCTCCTTTCTTTTCTAGCAGTCAGATTGATACCAATCGAGTCTGCTGTGATAGACAGAGCATCAGCAAACCTGAGACGGCAGTTGGTACCAGGGCAGAGCCGTTTTCGTCATAAAATCTATATTAGTTTAAATGTGGATGATGTCATGTGGTGCAAGACTCAAGCAGAGAAAAAAAATGGAGGCGCAAAAGAAGGGGAATAACAGATATAATCGATCACATCTTTAAAAAGTAGGTTGCATCTAGCTCACCAGCCACAGCAGAAGATATGACTACCTAAAAGATAGGACCGAATTTTCAAACAGGCTCAAAACAAATGGGGACAATCCTTGTGCGTCACACAAAAGAAATCACTGTTGCATCCTACGAATCTCTATGCACAGAACTGAATGTGGGTGTGGGTGTGTGTAGGACTAGAAGGCATGGCATACACGAGGATTTGGATGCTTAAAGAGAGAAGACACTGTTTTGCTTAAAATTCTAGACTCAAAACCCATGCTATTACCCTGCTGGAGGAGTAGTTGGACCGTGTCATGGCACAGGATGAGAAGAGAGTTTCTTTTGAAGAGGAAGCAAAATTTAGCGCATGGAATCTGATTGTTTTATCTGTGTGTCTTAAATATCTCTTGCAACAGAGGCTCGTTCATTTGTATTTTCTTGTATCAAAGCAAAGTGAATCACAACTGATTCTTTTACCATGTTCTTTTATGCCCCCGTTCTGTGGATCCAGTCGGGGACCTTGTGCCTGCTAGCCAAGTCCTCTGCCACTAAGCTACATGTCCATGTACTTTCCAAATCTATCAAGTTAAATAACCAGATGTGGGCAGAGCAGAAAAATGGAGCAGTGTGGGCTCGAAAGGTCAGGCTGGCTTTGCAGCCCACAATCGTACAATGAAGAATTTGTGTCCCAGTTCCGGGTTAACTATCAGTTGCCAGAAAAACATAGAGCGGTTGGGCCTAGTGCTGAAATTCATCAGAGGAAAACCAGTGCCAATGGGCTTGGCCGGACTGTGGGAGGAAGCAGTTGGTTTCCATAGATACGTGAGATTTCTATTTGTCACCCTAAATATGACTATCAGATATCTGATGAGAAGGTGGTGGTGATGGCGCTGGAGCTCTGAGATTGAGATCTAGAGTGAGAGTCTCTTGGGTTAGTCCTATGAACAGGTAGATGGCGTTCTGTACCACGAGACCACCCAGACCCCAGTGCAGGTGTGTAGGAAAATGCCAAGGACCAAACCCACGTGGAAGTTTCCGGCCAAGGGCAGAGGCTGCATCCGTAAATTGTGAGGGAAGCAAGAGCAGTCAAGAGTTCACGGTCAGCTGAGTGAGACGTCACTCCTACGTAGCTGCCGGGGAAATGCACCCTTCGTAGGTGGGTGGATCTGTCCTTCCGAATGGCCTTCCCTCAGCTTGGCTTCTCTGTGTTTTTGTTTTCTGTTTTTTTGTTTTCATTTTTTGCCTTTGCTTCCTCCCTGTGTGAAAGGCATGAATTCCCTTGAATAAACATTTCTAAGCAGGAGAAATTTATCCTTTTTAATGATTCAAAGATTTTGAAAGAGCTATCTCTCACCTATTTTCTCACTGTAAACCAACACCCCCTGTAATCACAAGCTTGAGCAACACAGATGTGGGTTGGAGTTAGAAGCACGCTCAACTGATCCAGGAGCGGTGGAGAGGAAGAAAAGCTGCGAGCCACCGGTGTGTAATAGGAAATCGTGTTTTCCTGATAAGTGTTCTATGTGGGTTAAGTTAACGAGTAAACCACTCATTGCAGGGTCTGAGGCATAGTTTCAAATGTTGGGCTAGAATTCATCTTCTCTTTCCATTTTACCCCGTTCTCAGTAAACTCCCTGTGTTTGTCTCATAAGTAACTATGTCAGATTGAAGTAAATTCAGATTTGCTTTTCTAAGACGTCCTAGAGCTTTGGTTCCAATTTTGTGCCTACTCAAAAATAAATAGTCTTTGGAGACCATATGCCCTGACCTAAAGCCCTCCAAGCTCATATCTCAAGGCTGTGCCTCTCCTCCAAATCTCGGCTCTCTCTGTCTCAGGTCACCTGCTCACGTATCTTGACGGCATCCTTCAGTACAGGGCTTCTCAAACTTCTACCAATAAGATCTCCCAAAATTTTTATGGTACTCTAGGTTGGAAAATACATTAAATAGATATACAGACCAAACACTTACTGAGGGTAAGTCATGGAGAATCAATTCTAAAACAATTTCTTAGTATACAGATGCTGTTTGCTAAATATGAAAGCAAATATTTACACCAAAAAGATGGATATGAGCCTTTAGTTTCACCTAAAACGTCTCCAGTCTCAGTGAGCCTGGTGTTCTCCTTTAATCTCAGCACTGGGGAGGCAGAGGCACCTGGATCTTTGTTAGTTCGAGCCCGCCTGGTTTATCTAGTGAGACCTAGGGCTAGGGCAGCCAGGTTTACATGGTGAGACCCATTAGTATTAGGAAAGGAAGGAAGGAAGGAAGGAGGAGGGAGGGAAGGGAGGGAGGGAGGGAGGGGGAGGGAGGGGGAGGGAGGAGGGGGAAAAAAGAAAAATAATTGAATATTTCATGGACCAGTGTATATAACCCCTTCATTTTTTTCTGAGTTGATTGACATCTTGAGTTTGAAATGATGAATGATGAAATTGTTGTTTTATATGAATTAAAAGTTCAAAATGGCAAAAAAAAATATGTTTAGGGCCATTTCAAAATTATTGGAAATTGTGTCTTAATCACAAGTCCAAACTCGGCTGTTGTTTTCTAGGAAAATTCAAGTCAGCAACTGAAACAAAGAAATTTTTAAGTCATACATTTCTAACACAATTCTAAATATAAAACTTGATACCTGAGGAATGAGGGCTTAAAATATTTATCAAAAAATGTTTTAATTATATCCTTCGATTTGTGCAAGAACAGAAACCTCCGTGCTTGTAGTAAATACACCGCACCTTCTAACACACGATAGTCTCAAATCTAAGGCCGGGGTGCTGGGGCAGTGTTTGCTGGCCCTAGACGGTGTGGTGGCGTGCGTAGAACACCGTGTTCATCTATGCTCAAAGCCAAAACTGCAAGGAAGTCGCAGGTGCAATGGCGCAGACCCTGCTGGAAACTCCCGGACTCATTCTCATGTTCCCTGCCAAAGTTTGCCTTTATACAGCTGGAAACTTACTTTAGTCTCCAATCCCAACGTTCAGTTCAGTTTTAAAAGTTGGGCTTGCCAGATACGGGTGTCTCCTGAGAGGCTCTCCAGAACCCTACTGATACACATGAGGATGGCTGCAGCTAACCATTGGACTGAGCCCGGGGACCGCAATGGAAAAGTTAGAAAAGGATGGAAGGAGCCCAAGGGGTTTGCAACCCCATAGGAAGAACAATATCAACCAAGCAGACCCCCCCAGAGCTCTCAGGGACTAAACCACCAACCAAAGAGTACACACGAGGGACCCATGGCTCCAGCCGCATATGTAGCAGAGGATGGCATTGTCTGGCATCAATAGGAGGAGAAGCCCTTGGTCCTGTGAAGGCTCCTTTCCCCAGTGTAGGGGAATGCCAGGGCGTGGAGGTGGGAGTGGGTGGGTGGGAGTGGGAGCATCGTCATGGAAGCGGGACTGGGGGGGGCGGGTAGAGTAGGGGGATGGGAGAGGAGGAAAGGGGATAACATTTAAAATGTAAATACATAAAATATCCAGGAAAAATAAAATTAAAAAGAAGAAGAAATTGAGCCCTCAAGAAAGGTCTAAGTCTACAAGAAGGTGAGAAAACTGTGCTGTAAAAACTGAGTTCATCATTTTCTGAACTCACAGAAATAAGCCAAAGAAATGCACGGTGGGGAAATAGCCATTCAGAAAAAGGAAACAGGTGGGTTTGAAGATAGGTATGTGCTCCACAATCTTTTTTTAACCGAAAATACGTTTTCATTCTGAAAAAAAAAATTAACACCCCAAACAGAAAAATGTTATTCCCCTTCCCGGTTTCCCCTCCGAAAACTCCCATTCCATCCCCCTGTCCCTGCCTCCACGAGGGTGCTCCCCCACCCACTTCTGTCCCACGTGACTGGCATCCCCCTATGCTGAGGCATCAAGCCTTCACGGGGTTCCAAAATCTCTCTTTCTGGGGGGAGGGGATATTTACATTTTAATTGTTATCCCCTTTCTCCATTTCCCGTCCAGAAACCCGCTCTCCCTCCACTGGCAGCTTATATAGTATTTCCTGGTACCACTGACGAAGGATAGATAGCTCCAGCTTAGACTCTGAGTCCCATGTCCAAACATGCGATGTCTACTTGTTGTCTACAAGAAAGTTACCTTGGCTTTAAAGATTCACGCCATCTCAAAGGATGGAGAGAACTGTTCCAAGCGAGTGGGACCAAGAAGCAAACAGGCATTGCCATCCTGATATCCCACAATATAGACTTCACACTAAACTCATCAGAGGGCACAAAGACAAGCTCTTTAATCTTTTTTGTTTGTTTGTTTGTTGTTTGTTTTCGTTTTGGGTTTTGGTTTTCTTCTTTCCATTTTTATTGGAAATTTTATGTATTTACATTTCAAATGCTACCCCCTTTCCCTCTCTCCCATACCCCTCCCCCTCCCCCTGCTTCCATGACGATGCTCCCACTCCCACCCACCCACTCCCACCTCACCACCCTGGCATTCCCCTACACTGGGAAACGAGCCTTCACAGGACCAAGGGCTTTTCCTCCTATTGATGCTGGACAATGCCATCCTCTGTCGAATATATGGCTGGAATCATGGGTCCCTTCCACACATATTCATTGGTTGGTGGTTTAGTCTGGGAGCTCTGGTGGTATCTGGTTGGTTGGTATTGTTCTTCCTATGGGGTTGCAAACCCCTTCACCTCCCTCAGTCCTTTCTCTAACTCCTCCATTGGGGACCCTATTCTCAGTCCAACAGTTAACTGCAAGCATCCACCTCTGTATTGATCAGGCTCTGGTAGAGCCCCTCAGGAGACAGCTATATCTGGCTCCTGTCAGCAAGTACATCTTGGCATCCACAATATTGTCTGGGTTTGGTGACTGTATATGGGATGGATCCCCAGGTGGGGCAGTCTCTGGATGACCTTTCCTTCAGTCTCTGCTCCACACTTTGTCTTCGCATTTCCTCCTGTGAGTAATTTTGTTCCCCCTTCTAAGAAGGACTGAGGCATCCACACTTTGGTCTTCCTTCTTCTTGAGCTTCATGTGGTTTGTGAATTGTATCTCCGGTATTCCAAGCTTTTGGGCTAAAATCCACTTATCAGTGGGTGCATACCATGTGTGTTCCTTTGTGATTGGGTTACTTCACTCAGGATATTTTCTAGTTCCATCCATTTGCCTAAGAATTTCATGCAGTCATTGTTTTAATAGCTGGATAGTAAGTACTCCATTGTGTAGATGTACCACATTGTCTGTATCTATTCCTCTGCTGAAGGACATTTGGGTTCTTTTCAACTTCTGGCTATTCTAAATAAGGCTTCTATGAACATAGAAGTGTCCTTGTTATATGTTGGAGCATCTTCTGGGTATATGCCCAGGAGTGGTATCACTGGGTTCTCAGGTAGTGCTATGTCCACTTTTCTGAGGAACTGCCAGGCTGATCTCTAGAGTGCTTGTACCAGCCTGCCACCAGAATCTTAGAGATCATCCATCTGTCTCCAAGTCTATCTTCCTCCCATAAACCCTTCTGTGTAATTTAGACGACGCCCGGTAGGTGGCGCAGCTCACTCACAGTTAGTTTTCAAAGTTACAGTTTGCCGTCGTTAGAAACACATGTCTTGTAAATGCTGGAAGGAAAATGAGAACTAATCAACAAAAGAAGAAAATGAGTACTGAAGATGATACAGCATAAAGCCCATTAATTAAGTTAGGTGATTGCTCCCTTGAGAATCCCAAGCTCACAGACTTAGGCACTTTCCACTCTGAAGCCCTTGTTGGCAGTGACACAGGCAGCCACTTCCTGTATGAAAGGGTGTTAGGCAGGCAGTAGGTGATTGGATGAGCTTGTACCTGCGGAGATTCTCTGTTAGAACTACTTATACAGTGTTAAGAGGGCTTTTCCTTGCAAAGGGACGTTTCCGGATAGGAATAAGCCCCTCCTTGGCCTCCTGTACATTTGTTCGTCCACCGCCTTCTGCTTTTTCTTTGCAGCGTTCCTTTTACAAAATCAATGTTCAAGTCACAATTTGTAAGAATGTTTTTTCCCAAATGATGTTCTTCCCAGTCTTCCCAGACTGACCAGTGGCTTTGTTCACCTTTAAAAGGGCTACTCTTTAGGGAGTTTTACACGCATTCAGTTATTCATCAATTACTTGTGGACAGCTTACTTTATGCCTGAGAAGATACAAACAAAAAATTGACACAGAGTAACTTTCGACACTGGCACAGTGGATTGGAGGGAGGGGCTTGAGGCTGGAAGTGTGTTTCCTCTTGTGTCTAACTAAGCAGCTGGTCTCTGCGATAACAATGTGTCAAAAGATCCTAGTGAAGGATGTAGTGGGAAGAAACTGGGGACCTGAAGTGAAACACTGAACCATTTTCGTCATCGTTTTCTGAACAAGCATTGAGAGTCCATCAAGTTGCTTCTTACGGATGGCACAAAGAAAGATACCCAAGGAAGTATAAGGGAGGCATCCTACTGAAATTCAGATACTGTGCCTCTTTTCCTACCATGACAGAACTAAGCTCTTGAGACAACCCTGATGACTTGCTGAGAGGAAGGAGGACATCACAAAACAAAACACAAAGACGGCAACAACAATAACAAAACAAAACAAAAAACTGGGCAGAAGGACACACTGTGGAACGGCGGCACTCAGATGCCTGAGAGAGCCGACAAAGCAACCTGTTCGTCTCCTCTCAACTTCTGTGTTTTTTCAAAAGCATCAATGGAAAGCTACAATTAGACTCACCCAGAAGCTCGTCATGGATCCCAGGCATCGGCATCTGAAAAGACAGCTGGAGCTCTATTGAATCCTGATATTTTTACCAGTCCTTTGCCTCTCAAAATACAAAACCAAACAAAACCAAGAAAGCACAGCTCTTCGTCCTCGTAATACAAGTCTTCAGAAGATGGGGAGAGAGATAAGTTCACAAAATTTTCACACACACACACACACACACACACACACACACACACACACACACACTAGTGTTAAGAGAGCCTTGACTTTCTCATTATGAAGAAGAACTGGTAATGTTGGTGATTGTGGACTTGCTAATCTACAAAGAGGCAGATTTCTTTCTGCACTTGAGCAAAGTTGGGGCATCAGGCAGGCTTTGGGGCTACAATATTATTTTTCCTATGGATAGTGGCGTTTTGAGATCAGTTTCTAATTCTTGAAGCCTTGAGCCTTCACCTCATCCTGTCCTTGGGGCTCCGTGAGGAAGAAGCCCTGGTGGTACTGAGCCAGGGGGTAGGAAGGCTGCCCTGCCCACTCGTGTTGCAGAAGATATTTCAAGAACACCATCGGACTGTGTACCTGGTCTGTTCACATTTGTCTTAGAAGGCAGACTCTGAGCAAAATAAGCTAAAGTAAATTTGGGTTGGTGACCTACCTTTTTAATTAAGTATTAGTGTGTTTGCTAACCCTTCTATCTATCAACTCCAATAATCAAGGGCAAAGAAAGGTCAGGCTGTCTGCTGTCTGGTTGGTATATGGTCACCAGACAAACTTAATGATTTTTTTCTTATTTCTTATATCCTCAAAAACAGGAAGGGAGAGGATCTGACTTCTTTATTTTTTTAATTGACTATTTTATGTATTTACATGTCAAATGTCCCCCCCTTCCCAGTCTTTCCTCTGCAAACCCCCATCCTATCCCCCCCTTCCTTTGCCTCTAAGAGGGTGCTCCCCCACCCACTCCTGACTTCTTTCTTGTACTGAACTTTCTAGTAAGTTGTAACTGATGACAGTGCCTTTGGAAATCTTGGTCCAGATACCTGAAAACCATTTTCAAAGACTATTAAACCACTACATAGTTGCTACTTCAACAGAAGGAGAGTCAGTCAACTAAAATGCCTTTATTCATCACAGGAAAGTCATAGGGAAAACACTCAAGGGCAGACTCCTAAGATAAATTACCCATGAGGTGTAACTGTCCTTTTTATTTACCCTGTGGGATAGCTTTGTCCTCATTGTTTACATGAAGAGTATCCACTTGCAGATCTGCCCTTTCGCTTCAGAACGAAGATAATGTTTCCATTTCAACTGAGTCATCCCTGTCCTAAATATTGCACAATGTCACGGCCTGACATCTCCAGTTTGTTTTGGCCAAACACAGCGACAGGGCAAGCCAGGCTGAGGCTCTGAAATCTCTGTGTGCACTCTGACATTTTGTGTGGTAGTCGGATGAATGCCTTAGGTTGTGAAGAATTGCAGTACTGAGTGAGTTACAAAGGGTGAGACATCTTAAAATAAAAAGCTTTGAGGTGGAGTGCCTGGTCAAGCAATAGGAAAAAAAATACGCTCTGAAACCACACAGGGGACATCTGCAATTTGAAGCTTTTTTCTTTTCAAATTTGAAATAGAGGGAGCTCAAGGTCAGTTTAATATTAATTCTCCTCCAGTTCTTTCATCCAGATATCAGGTTGCATTTGAATCCCGCAAAGAGTTATGAATTTAGGTCACTTTGGCCTTCAGAGGAGAGATTTCTCGATAAATATTCTGTATCCGTCTATTTGGTCTTCGATATTGTTAGGTTATTTTAAAGTGAAAATGGCCAAAACTTGCCTTTTTCATGGAAGGGAAATTCACTTCTGCTGAGTTGAAATTGCTTCTGAATAACTCACGGGGACAGTGAGCCCGTCACATCTGATACTATCAGCAGCTCTAAAGCCGTGTTGTTCTCCAACGGGTGCTAGGGGAGCAGGGAAGCCGGAGTTGGTTGGCGTGAGAAGTTCAGTCCAGACTCTCGTGTAGGTCACAGGAAGGCGATGTTTTTGAAAAGAGAATCCCAAGTTAAAAACTATGTAGAAGTAACCTTTAAAAAAAAACCTCACTGTAAAAAACATCTATAAACAAACAAACAAACATGTGAATATACAATTTTAGTCTGCTGAAACATGATCTAGGTGATCGCGGAAGCACCGTGTTCAATCTCCTTCAGTTCATTATTTTTTTTAAACGTTTTTATTGATAATCTTTTACTTGTGAAGGATGCAGCTGATCATTACCTTAGAAGTAAGGTTTAATAAAAAAGCTGTCCTCTTATAGTAGGTGAAGATTGATCTTAAACCTCTAACATGGGGAGGATTTGCAAGGGTATGGGGATAAGAGGCAAGGGGAACTCTGAATAGATAGACCAGGGTGAGGAGAAGGCGGGCAGGCCTGTGCTGGGTCCAACAAGATGTCAGGGGTTCAGTTGGTTACGTTACGGCTGAGAACAGACCAGAGCCATGCCTGAGAAAGCTTAATTCGGACTTAAAAGCTCCACTGTACTTGAGCCCTGGCTCTGATTCCAGAAGCACAAAATGAAGCAATCCTTTAGCCTTACGGGGGTGATTCTGGGCACTTAGATGTAGGGTAAGCTAGGGGCCTTTTAATTAGGTGGGAGAGATAAGATAATTGAAGAAATGATCCAAAAGCGAAGTGGCTGAATTTCAATGGTGGCACTAAGAGCCCAGGAAGGAGACTGGTGTCAAAGCTTAGGCTAAATTGGTGTTTGTTCAGATAACTGTTGTTTTGTTTGTTTGTTTGTTTGTTTGTTTGTTTTTTTCCGGTACCTCTTTCCAGTCATAAATCATCCCCAGCACTGGATACCCTCTGACATCGTTCGTTCACTACTACAAGGAATCAGTTCAAATAATACAATGTTAATGAAATAAATACCATCATCTCCACGTTCCCTCTAATGTCTGGGTACTGCGGATAATGGTGTGTCAGTGGAGTCGGCTTGCTTCGCAATTGTACATCATTTGATTCACACATTTAAGAATGTGTGTCTAAAATCCCCAGGCTGGGCAAAGATCGGGACTACAGTTCCTTCAAGGACCTAGGTTATGGTTGGAGTCATGGCTGGACTCAAGGTTCCCAGATTTCCAACATCTGGGTTCACAGTTGTGGGAGAACATTGTGACACTGCTCCCAGTTTCTGAAGGCAGCCTTGCCTTTGCCCGTCACCCACAGAAGTATTTCTTGCCGCCACTTTACTGATTCTATTACTTCTTGTCTTTGAGTGTTTCTGTTGTATGAGCATGTCTTTGAAACGCCTTTAGAATGTCACTGCCCTCGCAGCTAAAACCAATCTTAACTTCTACGTCATTCTAATCTTCTTCTGCACAGTTGTTTCCTTAATAAAGAATACTCTGTGTTCTTCCTGGATCAAAGTTCATTTGTTATTGCACCATATCAGAAGCTAATATCTCTCAGGGGTGAATGCCAAGTCGCCATTGATTCACTTCCTTGTAGATAGGAACAAGAGGAAATAAGGCTTCGAAAGGCCCATCAGGTCATCGAGGATCCGGCGGTGTAGAGAGGCAGGCATGAAGGAAACTGTTAACAGGAAAATGTAAAGATAATATGCTGGGGTAGGCATGCTATGCCCATTTTCCTCTCAAATTGACTCTTGGCTGTCCTACTGAGTGACCTGTGCACTGAGAATATTGACACACATACACAAACTGATATCCTTTGCTATGTAACTTACCAAAGTCACCACTTGGGCCAAAGAAATTGAAAATAAAAGCACAGTAAGTCTTTACTTTTTAACTCTATGGAGAAAATTATGATAATTTCAAAAGAATGTGTGTCCTTAAAGCTCCCATGCATTTATCTCACTTCCTGTAGCTATATAAAATGGCATTGGTGATAGAAAGATTGTTCCTACTCTGGGACTTGGAGAGCTCACTGCTCTTTTATTTTCTTTTAATAGAAACATAAGCTAATAAACAAAGAGCTAAAAGTTAGTCAATATTTTCTTGTGTTATTAGAAGGGAACAGTGGTGGTTCTGGCATTGTTCTGAAAATCTGTAGCGTGCCCTTGCTAACAATAGCAAAGAAAAATCACTGGAGAAGTTTAATCATGAAGCCTAAAGCCAGGGATGGAAGGTTGTGTCAGGTCATACAAGGTAGGATTTAGCATCGTAATGACTCTTGCCTTTGAAGATGTGTAGGGATGTACACTGAGGAGGAGGTAGACGGATATCTGTAGAGGACAGAAGTGGCAAAGAGCTGATGTAGGCACCTGTCGCTATGATGTAGATATGATTGTTTCATAGATGAGTCCCATTATTTAAGCCAACTTTGACATCAAACTCTTTTCTTCCCAACATGAATGAACTTTTTTCTCATCTGTGTTTATATATACATACATATATATATATATATATATATATATATATATATATATATCCTTCACTTTGAAAGGGCAAATCAAATCTCCTTTTTTCCCTCACATTTCTTCAGTCTAACACACAGCTGACTGGTACTTATCAAACACACACAGATGAACACACGTGCACATACTCCTCAGTGGAGGTGGAAGATTGGTTATTATTAAGTTTTAAATAAATAAAGAAAGTAATAAGTGGGCGATTCATCTTAAAGTTGCAGACTCTTACATTAAGCAGCAGAATACTTCTATGTTGGGCACAGGGTTGCAATACCCCACACCATACAAAGCATCTTATTTCTAAATAAGGAAAGATAATTTATCCATACACTTAACTACAAGCTAATTTAGTGCTGCACTGAGGAGAGGAGGAGAGTGATCGAGCACACATCTGGCCATGAGTGTGCAGGTGCACTCCATACTGTGGAGCTCACACCAGGCTCTCGGTCACTAGAGTATTGAGCACAAGGTACTTGCATTGTGACTTTCTGTATCTCACAATCTTGAACTATGTCAATAGAGTGACTGTTCATGGTCAAGTTTCTAAGAGCCCGAAGGGGTGACCAACTGTCTTAAAGCCATAGTTAAGTTATATTTGCCCAACGGGACTACAATAAAATTATCAACCGACTTAGAAATAGAGACTCAGATTAACTCCAGAAATGCCATATTGCATACACTAGCAGGACATCTGGACAGAAGCACAAACCGTATGACAGTAATACAGATCCTATAGGAAATACTCCCAAAGCTGAACTAATTACTGTGTTTTAGACAAATATTATGAGCTATAAAGATACAAGCTACAGTATTTTCTTCCTATATCTAAGTCTCTGGGACATGTATCACAAGGATGCCATGATCTCAATCTGGAGAGTTTAAAATCTAAATGATTAGCAAAAGCCAGTGGGGTCAGGGATGTCATCCATTTATCAGTGTTTCTTATTTTCTTCTTGGGCACAGTGACTCTGATAGACAGTTCGATCCTTGGTTCTTCGATTCTACGAAAAACAAAATAAAAATAAAATACATCAAGACTAGAAAAGAATTGTGGGTACATTATGACAAAGAATGTTCTGGAGTTTAGATTTCCTTTAAAGATCATTTCCTGCGAATGACTATGACAATGGGGTAACTATTGATCTAGGAGAGTTACAATAAGTCTTAGACCTTGGTTCTTCGATTCTACGAAAAACAAAATAAAAATAAAATACATCAAGACTAGAAAAGAATTGTGGGTACAGTATGACAAAGAATGTTCTGGAGTTTAGATTTCCTTTAAAGATCATTTCCTGCGAATGACTATGACAATGGGGTAACTATTGATCTAGGAGAGTTACAATAAGTCTTAGAAAGCAGACAGATTCATAAATATGGAATCCCCAGATAACAAATATCTACTGTTCCTAAGAAAGTGTTGTATACTAAATAAGCTAAGAAAATAATTTTATTTCATCATTGCATTTTACTTTTTTTTAAAGTATACATTAACAAAAATCACACAGTTAGAGCTTATTATACACTCAGGAAGCAATTAAACAGCATTAAATTTTAGCAACCACCACTTAACAACATTGTTACCTCAGTTACAAGTGAGAAGAGTAAGGCTTAGGAAGGAAGCTGCAACATAGTTGCATCCTGACTGAGCCCAGACTCTACTGAGGTGCAAAATCAAACTGTCCTGCTACTCTATGCAATATGGTATTTCTGGAATTTATCTGAGGCTCTGTTTCTAAGTCGATTGATAATATTATCGTAGTCCCATTGTGCATATATAACTTTACTATAACTTTAAGACAATTGGTTGCTCCTTCAGGCGCTCAGGAACTTGACCATGAACGGTCATTGTATTGACATTGTTCAAGACTGCGTGTGAGATACAAAAAGGCAGAAGTCTCCCTTTTTATTGTGCTTCCCTTGGAACCCTTGCATTTGAGTTTAAAATGCCTTCTCAGACAGACCTTTAAAATGCATGCTTTAGGGACATAAATGATAAAACCGTGTTGTACTTTAAATGCATAGCTGGCTCCTCCCTGTGATTTTTTTTATGTAAATAATGAGAAATTGTATGGCATCTATGTCTAAATGATTCAGGAATCCCTCTTCACTCATCGAACGCAGTCAAACTCTTTGGCTGGGCATTTATAATTTGAACCTAACCTTCAAACCTTCCCTAGCTGCGTCTCTCTTCTGATTTTTCTCCTCTAGCCCAGCACACAAAAACCCCCGCCCCTTCCTTCTGCTTGGTACCTCTCAGCTCTCAGCACGAGAGCCTTCAGTTTCCTCAGGCTGTATTTATCTCTACCCTACTATTCTATGTGCCTCTGTCCTCAAGAAAATGCTTGCACATGGGAGTTGTCTGCTACATGTTAGATAAAGGAACTGAAAGGACAGAGCCATGAACATCTGCGAGTTACACATGTCTCTCAGGATGGTTTCTACACAGGAAATTGAGATATTTTTTAACTCTTGCTCAATGATTGAAGTTATTTAATTTTAATCCCACCATGGCTTTGTGCTTTGATTTGGTCTAGCATTTTGTTTCTTTGTTTCTTTCTTTGAGAGGAGAGAGAGAGAGAGAGAGAGAGAGAGAGAGAGAGAGAGAGAGAGAAGATGGTTGGATTGGGGAAGAATAACCTGAGAAGAGTTAGAATAAAAGGGGAATATGATCAAAATATATGGAATTCTCCAAAAATAAATAATATTATATTAAATGATTGAAATTTCACAAGAACAAAGTTTCTTTTTTTTTTTCTTTTTTTTTTTTTTCAGAGCTGGGGACCGAACCCAGGGCCTTGTGCTTGCTAGGCAAGCGCTCTACCACTGAGCTAAATCCCCAACCCCAACAAAGTTTCTTTGAGTACTTGATAATTGCTGAGTAAAAACTTTAACTTGCCAAAATCTTTATTTTACTGCCATTCTCATAAGAGTCTGGACCATCCCTGCAGCTTATAAAGGCAATGACTACTCATAGATCACCAATCCATGCCATATGCTGTAGAGTCTAGGCCCTAAGAACTCTGTCCTGCTGAAATGGACAGCTCTTATTCATGAAGTTCTTGTGAACATAGAGGTTTCTGTGTAAGGTGCATTTAATTCCCAGTGTAAGGAAGTAGCTACCAGGACCTTCTCCATAAAGAAAAGAGTGTTCTGAGACAATAGGAATTGAGCCAAGAAATAGAATTCTGAAGGTCTGCTGAAAAGGAACCATAGAGAGACATGAAACAGTGATGTGATTGAGATTTATTCTGAAAGTCATGAAGACTTATTGGGGCTTCTAGCTGTTTAAGGCTTGTCTCTTAGCCAAGGCAGCATGAACTATATTGGCCAGAAAAGAAATTATTAGCAAATGGGCTTAAGGTGCTTCACTCACTATTTTGGGGGTGGGGAGGCAGATAGAACATTCATAGCTTCTGGAAGTATCTCACAAGAATGTCAGTCTTAGGAAAATGAAAAGCAATTGTTTGTCATTCACCTCAAAAACTACCCAGCATCTTTCCTCCCCTTTTTATGATCCATGTGTGCTATTTCCCCCAAAGAAGTATTTTGATGTGGGTAAAAAAAAACTTTGTCTCTTTCCTGTAAGTTCTGAGTGGGTTGCAAAATGTTCGTTACTGGTGAGGAAACCTGTTTCAGTAAGTTTAAGCTTGAGCACAAATATAACAAGAAGCAATGACGAAATGATCACAGACTGTTGGCCAAGTGACTTGTCAAGTTTCTCACTTAATTTCCTTATAAAGGAAAGGATAGCAAAGAAGTAACAAGGCCCCCTCTTTGAGCCGTAGCTTTCTGTTAATGGTTACTTGGATCTACCACACAGAAAGCATTTGATTTACCTCCAGACATTGTATTAGATACTTATTTTTTACCTTAATGTTTTTCAAAGCAGTAATATGTGCTGTAGAAGCGCAGGTATGCTCAAGATCACACAAATGCCAAGAGTCATGGATAGGCCATCCAGGTAAATCCATCCTAGCCCTTTTCTCTTGACTGTGTTATCTCTTACATGTAGAGACTTATACAGATGAAGGTACTGAATTAGGTCACAGAAAATGTGTATTTAAATTTCCCTCCACTAGTCTTGTAATTCTAAGTAAGTTGGTTAACATGAGCCTTGGTTTCTCCTTTTGGAGAGACTCAGAATATTTCATTGCCAGAGTCATTGGGAGAGCTACTCAAGTGACATAAGATGTCTTTGTCAGCTAGTAAAGAATTCTTTGTCAGAATAGTGAATATTGGAATCTATCACTATTTCTCACTAGCTGATCTAGTACTTACGATTTCTGCAAACCAACTGGAACAGCAGAAGTCAATGACATAAAAAGGCAAAAAGTATATTATATACGTAGCTTCTCCCTAAGATTCTGACACTATTTGCTTCAATAACCAGATATTCGATGGAGGTCAGGTATTTGCCAAATAATAGACATTGGAGATACCATTGATAAAAGAAACTGTGACTTTTCTTGTTGAGTTTGCATTTCAGTGAGGTTGATAGCTAACACCTAACTCACCTGCTGACACAGAGTAGGTAAGATGACCAAAATAGTTGTTCTCAAGAAGGTTCTTTCAGAAAATAGAACATTGGGCCAAAGACCCAAAGTAAGTGACCAGGTAACCACACGAGGAGCAATTCAACTGAAGGAGTAGTGGCCTCTAACACTCTAAACACTCGGAGGTTTTCTTGCTGGAAAAGTATGACCCTGATCGCACATGCTTTGGAAAGACTATGGATTTTGCTTCACAGTGGTGAGTCAACAGTGGATCGTAACCAAATAAGAAGTACGATATCTATATGGGAAAACATCTGTCCTGCCGAGCAGAGATAGTCTCTGTATTATCTATTAGGCAAAGGAAATTGGTGAACATGATCAATTTAGTTAAGAGTGTTGGCGTGGAGATTCTATCCTGGATGCTCCAGACAGATTCAGAATCATCTTGGAGTCCTTATTAGAGGGAGACTCAAAGAAGAATGTGACAAGGGATACAGAAGTTGACTGATGACACAGGGACCTAGGAACTCAAGCAGCCAGCCACTAGAGTTGTAAAAGAAAATGATGTGTCTTCTCCCCACAACCTCCAGAAAATGAAATGCTCTCTTGGTATGTTGATTTTAACCCTCTGAAACTAATTTTAGACCTGGCCTCCAGAAGTATAAAAGAATCCATTTTTGTAGGTTTAAGTCATTGTATTGTAGCGTATTTCTTACAGCAGCGACAGGAAGCTAATAAAGCTCCTATAGATTCCAACATAAAGATAGCAGGAAGGGAGATCAAAGAAACCAAAAGGTCTGTAGGCATGTGACTTCATCAATCCCAACAATATTGACCTGTGTGGAATAACGGAGATGCACACTAAGGAAAGGAGATCTGCTTAGGGGTGTATTTTGGAAGTAGGGCTGATTGGGCTTGCCAGATCCCCTCAGCTCCTAAACCACTCTTTGCTGCGGCAGAGCAGGGACCCCTGGGTACTATTTGGCACATTGCAGCCATCAGTCTCAAATCAGTCTTTGCCAGGTGGCTGATTTGACAAGTAGCTTACTTACCCACCAGAAACATCTAGCCACTTGAAAAACAGAGCTCATAGCCCAGAATCTCCCTAGCAAGTAGAAAAGCAAAATCAAGAATGGCAATTAGAACAAGTGTGGATGCCTTTCTGGATGAAAAAAAATAACAGTAATTCCAAGTGTATAGAACTTCTTTCTATGAAGTGAGAATAATATACTTTATAGTAAAAAAGAGGGAACATAATAATTTAATTGTGCAGTATTTCTCAGACCTCCCTGGGCACTGTGTTTCAGTCTTTGCTTTGTTCTAATGGGGGACCAACCTGGTTGACCGTAATGTGACTTTTCTGGATGCAAGATTTCAGGCTGTGGCCTCTGTCCACAGCCCTGTCACTGAGGTGTATAACTGTTTTTAAAATCACAACTGAAAGGTAGACGAGAAAACATACCCAAGAGGGGACCAGCAGTGTTGTCAAACCATAATACAAACACTATCTACCCCAAACGACTATACCTAAGCCTCTTTAGGATCTTTCCTGCAGTATTTCCTGAAGTCCTCCATGTTCCCATCCCTGTAGTATCAATCAAACAATTCCATCAGCACTAGCAAGACACATGGGCTTTTTGGATTTGGGTTCCAAGTATTTTATTGAGGATTTCTGCATCTATGTTCATAAGAGAAAATTTCCTATAATTATCTTTCTTTGTGGTTTTTTATGTGATTTGGGTGTAAGGGTAACTGCAGCCTCATAAGATGAATTGGGCAATGTTCCTTCTGTTTCTTATGCATGGAATAGTTTGAGAAGTATAGGAGTTAATTCTTCTTTGAAAGTCTGGTAGGGGGGGGAAGCAGGAAAGGGGATAACATTTGAAATATATATATATTTCAAATATATATATCAAATATATATGCAATGAAAGAAAGAGAAAGAAAGAAAGAAAGAAAGAAAGAAAGAAAGAAAGAAAGAAAGAAAGAAAGAAAGAGAAAGAAAGAGAGAAAGGAAGAAAGAAGTCTGGTAGAAATTTGGTTAGGAGACTTGGTGAATGACTCTTGCTATTTCACTGGGGGTTACAGGTCAATTCAGATTGCTTATCTGATCTCAATTTAACTTAACTTAATGTGGTACCTATTGACAAAATTATCCGTTTCTTTTACATTTTCCAGTTTGGTGGAGTGCAGATTTTTAAAGTTTGTCCTTATGATTCATTAAGATGACTATGCCAGCTTGCTTTTTGGGTCCATTTTCTTGGAATATCTTTCTCCAACCTTTTATTCTGAAATAATGTCTATCCTTAATATTGTATGTTTTCTAGATACAGCAGAATGAATGGATGCTGTTTTCATATACATTCTGTTAGTCTATATAAGGGAATTAAGACATTGATAATGAATAGCAATAGCCAATGATTGTGGTTTCATGCTACTTTGTTATTGGTGGTGGTGGTAGTGGTGGTAGTGTGTGTGTGTGTGTGTGTGTGTGTGTGTGTGTGTGTGTGTGCATACTTTCCTTCTTTTGCTTTTGCTGGTCTGAGATTTATTTCTTGTTATTTTCATGGTTCTAACTGAGCACTTTAGATTGGAGTTGTCCTTCTAATACCTTCTGTAGGACAGGATTTGTAGATGGATACTGCTTAAACTTTGTTTTATCATGGAATGTCTTCTTTTCTCTACCTATGGTGATTGAACATTTTGCTGGGTATAATATTCTGGTATGGCATTTGTGGTCTCTTAGAGTCTTAGAACAATCTGTCCAACCAAATTTGCTTCAATATGTTTGGCTTAATGCTGTGTCCAGTTGTTCTATAAAAGAAAAAAAAGTGTCTTGCCTCAGTACCATTTGCTTTTGTGTATTCACTTAGGAAGCATCACGGAAGCCATGTCTTCCTAGATATTGCAAGAGATGAGAGGGGATTATCCCTCATTCAAGAAGCTAACAGCATAGACAAACAAAAAAGCCTGTGAGCAAAACATGATATCCAGTATTCCCAGAGTTTGCTTTGAAGAAATAATCTTCTTTAACTCAACGCATTACATTTAGGCATAGTTGAACATAGCGAGGATGCAGAGGTTATGAAGAAAAGAAAGGCTCCCATCCTAGTGGGGCAAAATCATCTTTCCATCAGTAGAATGTTAAATAGAATGTTAACTTTAAGAGTGGGAATGGCAATTAGTAGAATGGAATTGAAATTGGGTGGAGCTTGGCTAAGAAAAGGCATCCAGGTCTCTGAGGAGAGACCTTCTCTCTAAACAATGGGACAGCTATAGCCAGGTGAATCCACAAGGTCTAGAGATATAATGATGCAGAAGGATGAGGAAACTGTGAAGGCCCATGGGTGGCAATCTGGGCTCTCATAAGCAACATGATAGTTCAACGTCAATGAATGAGTAAAAATGGCAGAGGCTAAAGATGCACTTAAAAAGAAGCGCTGTGAGTCTGAATCAATTAGCAGCACTCAGGTGTATTCAGCTGGACATCACAAGAGGTGATGTGATCTCAGTGAAAGTACCTTGTCCTGAAGCTCTGAAGAATTGAGCTCACCTTCCAAAAGTAAATGATTTGCCAGCTTCTTCCTGGCCACCCTTCCTTGGACTGTGTCCAAGTCCACCAAATGCTCGCTTACTTATTACCCTCTAAGTATTAAGGAATGTGCTCCCATGCTTTCTAATATTGCCATCTGTCCCAAACAGAATGCTTACCACGCTAGGCTCCAATCTTAGTGGAGACCTAAGTATTAAATTGAAACAACACTACTAGCAGTATCCTTCACCCAACTTTCAGACTTTAAGGAGAGGTGAAATTATCAGAAGCAGAATTAAGCCTGTTCACTTCTACAATGGGTGACAAATACCCTTGATAAGTAACACAACAGGAAGCCAGGTACTTATTTTACAAGAAACTTTCATTCTGGGCCCCATGGGTGAAGCCTCCTTTCATAGTTCACCAGATGTTAACAAAGCATTTCCTCAGGACTGTGCACTGTCCAGGGCAGTCTAACCCTACTCTGACGAGCTTATGGCCAGGTGAATCCACAAGGCCCAGATGAAACAGATTGCCTAATAAGAGGTTAAGAAGGCCGGTGCTAGGTCATCAAGACTAAGATAAAAGCCTTGGGTCCCTGAGGATCTTATGCAACCTTTGCTCTCAGACAAGAGATGGGAATTAATGACATCTCTGGCCTTCAGGGTTAATGTGAATGTGACATTTACAGTTTCAGGCATTTATAAAATAAATCTCATTTCATGGAGACAGTGGTTGAGTAAATTTTGATTCATATCCTGATTTTTCCATCTATTAGCTGCATTTCCTTGGTCAAATTATTTAACTTTGCTTGCCTGTTTCTTTGTTTATAGAATATAGTTAATGCGGTGCTCATAATGTATGACTTTTATAATGCTGTCAAAATCATTTAGGATTATTAAGATATTTCAGGAAGAGGCATCTGGGCCAAAGAGTTCATTTTTACTGAAGAAAAAGCTAAAGAACATATAGAAAGTATCTGCATTACCGTTTGTCAGTGGGCTAGTAAGATTTCCTGTGATAATGTCTGAGCTATGTAGGTAACTTCTTGAGATTAGACAAAAGAATTTGATAGAAATTCCCAGTCAGGAGTCTGGCCGTGACAGAACAACTGTTGTAAAGTTAGACAGGTGTTCTGACCCTTCTAATCTCCATGAGGCATTACTGTGAATCACAAGGTCTCCTATTCTGAGAAACCGTGAAATGGTTTTCTACCATTTATTAAAGACACTGAATCATCAGGCCTCTATAATTTTTTGAAGTATGAAGATTTGCCATAGGATTTTAGCACGTGCTCTTTTCTTCTGCATGTTTATATTTATGTGTCTATATTTTGATAAGGAGTACTCTAATCTTAAAGCTTCTTACTTGAGAATAATAAACCTTTACTTCCAATTTACTAATCTCCTTTGATGCCTCAGAGGGGGTTAAAAGAAGAATTTTTAATTATACAGTGATTATCAAGGGAGTACACAGGCCTAAACATAAAGGAATGACAAAAATGTTCTAGAAGAGATGATTAAATAATAAAAATGACTGATAATAGAGTTTAAGTATTCTTTCCAAAGAAAGTATATATATATATATATATGTATATATATTCACTTTACAATGAATACATACTTTCATAGTAAAATATGTAGAAAACTATTAAAATTAATTGATAAAAATTTGATTTAAAAAATAATCGAAGCTTTGGGTCTCCATCTGCACCCAGCGCTGGGGCTGTCCCACAGCCCTCTGGACCCAAAACCTGTGCACAGAGAGCTGGTCTCCCAGGACTGATCTCACTCCTAAGATCACAGGCTCACAGGCTCACGAGCCCACAGGAGGGACAAGCTCCAGCCAGAGATAGCGAGACCAACTAACACCAGAGATAACCAGATATCAAGAAGCGAGCACAAGAACCAAAGCAACAGAAACCAAGGCTACTTGGCATCATCAGAACCCAGTTCTCCCACAACAGCAAAGTCCCAACACACCAGAAAAGCAAGTTTTGGATTTAAAATCAAATCTAATGATGATGATAGAAGACTTTAAGAAGGACATAAATAACTCCCTTAAAGAAATAAAAGAGAACACAGGTAAATAGGTAGAAGCCCTTAAGGAGGAAACACAAAATACCTTATAGAATTATAGGAAAACAAAGCCAAACAGGTGAAGGGATTGAACAAAACCAGGATCTAAAGTGGGAAATAGAAACAATAAAGAAATCACAAAAGGAGACAACCCTGGAGATAGAAAATCTAGGAAAGAGATCAGGAGTCATATAAGCAAGCATCACCAACAGAATACAAGAGATAGAAGAGAGAATCTCAGGGATAGAAGATACCAGAGAAAACATTGACACAATAGTCAACGAAAATGTAAAAAGCAAAAATCTCCTAACCCAAAACATCCAGGAAATCCAGAACACAATGAGAAGACCAAACCTAAGAATAATAAGTATAGAAGAGAAGAAAGATTCCCAACTTAAAGGGCCAGTAAATATCTTTGACAAAATTATAGAAGAAAACTTCCCTAACCTAAAGAAAGAGATGTCCAAGAACATATAAAAAGCATACTGAACTCCAAACAGATTGGACCAGAAAAGAAGTTCTTCCCTTCACATAATAGTCAAAACATCAAATGCACAAAACAAAGAAAGAATATTAAAAGCAGCAAGGAAAAAAAGGTCAAGTAACATATAAAGGCAGACCTATCAGAATTACACCAGACTTCTCAACAGAGACTATGAAAGCTAGAAGATCCAGGGTCATAAAGACCCTAAAAGAACACAAATGCCAGCCCAGGCTACTATATCCAGCAAAACTCTCAATTAACATAGATGGAGAAACCAAGATATTCCACTACAAAATCAAATTTACACAATATATTTTCACAACTCCATCCCTACAAAGGAAAATAGATGGAAAACTCCAACACAAGGAGGGAAACTACACCCTAGTAAAAGCAAGAAAGTAATCTTGCAACAAACCCAAAAGAAGATACCTACACAAAGTTCCACCTCTAACAACAAAAATGACAGAAACAACAATCACTGTTCCTTAATATCTCTTAACATCAATGGACTCAATTCCCCAATAACAAGACATAGACTAACAGACCCAACATTTGGTTGTAGATAGGAAATGCACCTCGGTGACAGTCACTACCTAAAACTAAAAGGCTGGAAAACAATGTTCCAAGCCAATGGTACCAAGAAACAAGCTGGAGTAGCCATTCTAATATCAAATAAAATCAATTTTGAACCAAAAGTTATCCAAAAAAAAGGACACTTTATACTAGTTAAAGGAAAAACCTACCAAGATGAACACTCAATTCTGAACATCTATGCTCCAAATGCAAGGTAACCTACTTTACTAAAGCTCAAAGCACACATTGCACAACACACAATAATAGTGGGAGACTTCAATACCCCACTCTCATCAATGGACAGATCATGGAAACAGAAACTAAACAGAGACACGGTGAAACTAACAGAAGTTATGAACCAAATGGACTTAACAGATATCTATAGGACATTTCTTCCTAAAACAAAAGAATATACCTCCTTCTCAGCACCTCATGGTACTTTCTCCTAAACTGACCATATAAACGGTCACACAGGCCTCAATAGATGCAAGGAAATTGAAATAATCCCATGCATCCTGTCAGATCACCATGGACTAAGGCTCCTCTTCAATAACAACAAAAACAACAGAAAGCCTAAATACATACACATGAAAACTGAACAATGCTCTACTCAATGACAACTTGGTCAAAGAAGAAATAAAGAAAGAAATAATAGGCTTTTTGGAATTTAATGAAAATGAAGGTGCAACATACCCAAACTTATGGGATACAATGAAAGCGGTGCTAAGATGAAAACTCATAGCTCTGAGTGCCTCTGAAAAGAAACTGGAGAGAGCATACATTAACAGCTTGACAACACACCTGAAAACACTAGAACAAAGAGAAGCAAATACACCCAAGAGGAGTAGAAGGCAGGAAATAATCAAATTCAGAGTATCCAAATTAACAAAATCAGAAATGAAAAAAGGGAGACATAACAACAGAATCTAAGGAAATTCAAAAAATCACCAGATCCTACTACAAAAGCCTAAACTCAATAAAACTGGAAAATGTGGATGAAATGGACAACTTTCTAGATAAATAACAGGTACCAAAGTTAAATCAGGACCAGAGAAACCAGTTAAACAACCCCATAACACCTAAGGAAATAGAAGCAGTCATTAAAAGTCTCCCAATCCAAAAAAGGGAGGACCAGATGGGTTTAGTGCAGAATTCTATCATTCCTTCAAAAAAAAAAAAAAAAAAAACCCTAATACCAATACTCTTCAAACTAGTCCACAAAACAGAATGAACACTGCCCAATTTGTACTTTGAAGCCACAATTGTGCTTATCAAAGACCTATCAAAAAAAGAGAACTTCAGACCAATTTCAAACCTTATGAATGCTGAATGCTGGTGCAAAAATACTCAATAAAATTCTCACAAACCAGATCCAAGAACACATCAAAATGATCATTCACCATAATCAAGTAGGCTTCATCCCAGGGATGCAGGGATGGTTCAATGTATGGAAATTCATCAATGTAATTCACTATATAAGCAAACTCAAAGAAAAAAACCACATGATCATCTCATTAGGTGCTGAGAAAGCATTTGACAAAATTCAACACCCCTTCATGCTAAAAGTATTGGAAAGATCAGGAATTCAAGGCCCATGTGTAAACATGGTAAAAGCAATATTCAGCAAGCCAATAGTCAACATCAAGCTAAATGGAGAGAAACTTTGAAGCAATTCCCCTAAAATCATGGACTAGATAAGACTACCCACTCTCTCCCTACCTACTCAATATAGTACTTGAAGTTCTAGTCAGAGCAATTAGACAACAAGAAGAGGTCAAAGGGATACAAATTGGAAAGGAATAAATCAAAATATCACTATTTGTGGATGATATGATAGTATACTTAAGTGATCCCAAATGTTCCACCAGAGAACTACTAAGCCTTATAAACAACTTCAACAAAGTGGCTAGGTATAAAATTAACTCAAACAAATCAATAGCCTTCCTCTACTCAAAGGATAAACAGGCTGAGAAAGAAATTAGGGAAACGATAACCTTCACAATAGCACAAATAATATAAAATACCTTGGTGTGACTCTAGCCAAGCAAGTGAAAGATCTATATAACAAGAACTTCAAGTCTCTGAAGAAAGAAATTGAAGAAGATCTCAGAAAATGAAAAGATCTCCCATGCTCATGGATTGGCAGAATTAATATTGTAAAAATGGCCATTTTGCCAAAACCAATCTACAGATTCAATGCAATCCCTATCAAAATTCCACCTCAGTTCTTCAAGGAGTTAGAAAGAACAATTTGCAAATTCATTTGAATAATACCATCCCCCCCACCCCCACCTCCACCCACCCCACCCCGGTCTAAGGAAAACTACTCTCAACAAAAAGAACTTCTAGGGAATCACCATCTCTGACTTCCCTCAAGCTCTACTACAGAGCAACAGTGATGAAAACTGCATGGTATTGGTACAGAGACAGGCAGGTAGATCAATGGAATAAAACTGAAGACCCAACAATGAACCCACACACCTATGTCACTTGATCTTTGACAAAGGAGCTAAAACTATCCAATGGAAAAAAGACAACATTTTCAATAAATGGTGCTGGTTCAACTGGAGGTCAGCATGTAGAAGCATGCAAATTGACCCATTCTTATCTCCTTGTACAAAGCTCAAGTCCAAGTGGATCAAAGACCTCCACATAAAACCAGATACAGTGATACTAATAGAAGAGAAAGTGGGGAGGAGCCTTGAAGACATAGGCACAGGAGAAATTTTCCTGAACAGAATACCAATGG
Source organism: Rattus rattus (assembly GCF_011064425.1). Lineage (NCBI taxonomy): Eukaryota > Metazoa > Chordata > Mammalia > Rodentia > Muridae > Rattus > Rattus rattus. Next base: position 169,049,822 of record NC_046157.1, on the reverse strand, counting down.
CTTATGCTGTAAAATCAAGAATCAACAAATGGGGCCTCAAAAATTACAAAGCTTCTGTAAGGCAAAGGACACTGTCAATAGGACAAAATGGCAACCAACAGATTGTAAAAGATCTTTACCAATACTGCATCCAATAGAGGGCTAATATATAGAAGTTAGACTCCAGAGAATGAAATAATCCTATTTAAAATGGTGTACAGAACTAAACAAAGAATTCTCAGTTGAGGAATACCAAATGGCTGAGAAGCACCTGAAGAAATGTTTAGCATCCTTAGTCATCAGGGAAATCCATATCAAAACTTTCCTGAGATTCCACCTCACACCAGTCAGAATGGCTAAGATCAAAACTCAGGTGACAGTAGATGCTGGTGAGGATATGGAGAAAGAGGAACACTCCTCCATTGTTGGTGGGATTGCAAGCTGGTACAACCACTCTGGAAATCAGCCTGGCAGTTCCTCTGAAAATTGGACATAGTACTGCCTGAGGATCCAGCTATACCTCTCCTGGGCATATACCCAAAAGATGCTCCAACATATAACAAGGACACATGCTCCACTATGTCCATAGCAGCCTTATTTATCATAGGAAGAAGCTGGAAAGGACCCAGATGCCCTTCAATATAGGAATGGATACTGAAAAATGTGGTATATTTACACAATGGAATACTATTCAGCTATTAAAAACAATGGCTACATGAAATTCTTAGGCAAATGGATGGAACTAGAAAATATCATCCTGAGTGAGGTAGTCCAGTCACAAAAGAACACACATGGTGTGCACTCACTAATTAGTGGCTATTTAGCTTAAAAGCTCAGATTATCCAAGAAACAATTCACAGATCATACGAAGTTCAAGAAGAAGGAAGACCAAAATGTGGATGCTTCAGTCCTTATTAGAAGGGAAAACAAAATGCTCATGGTAGGAAAACAGGGACAAAGAGTGGAACAAGGACTAAAAAAAGGTCATCCAGAGACTGCCCCACCTGGGAATCCATCCCATATGCAGACACCAAACCCAGTCACTATTGCTAATGCCAAGAAGTGTTTGCTGACAGGAGCCAGATATGATGTCTCCTGAGAGGCTCTGCTAGAGCCTGACACATACAAAGGAGGATGCTCACAGCTAAGCATTGAACTGGGCACAGGGTTCCCAATGGAGGAGTTAAAGGACAGAAGGAGCTCAAGGGGTTTGCAACCCCATAGGAAGAACAACAATATCAACCAACCAGACCCTATCAGAGCCCCCAGGGACTAAACCGCCAATCAATGAGTACACATAGAGGGACCCATGGCTCCAGCCATATATGTAGCAGAGGATGGCATGGTCTGGCGTCAATAGAAGGAGAAGCCCTTGGTCCTGTGAAGGCTCCTTTCCCCTTGTAGGGGAGTGCCTGGACGTTGAGGTGGGCGTGGTTGGGTGGGAGTGAGAGCATCCTCATAGAAGTAGGGGGAGGGGGAGAGGTTTTAGGAGAGGGGAGAGAGGGGATAACATTTGAAATGTAAATATATAATATATCCAAGAAAAATAAAAGTTTAATAAAATATTAATAAAATGACGAAAGCCAGGCGGTGGTGGCACATGCCTTGAATTTCAGCACTTAATAGGCAGAGGTACGGTATCTGAGCTTGAGGACAACCTGATGTACACAGCAAGTTCCAGGACAGCCAGGCCCAGACAGAAAAACCCTGTCTCAAGAAATAAATTAATATTAATATTACTACTACTAATAATAAATGAAATGGAGCTACGGGAGCGGAGACTCATTATTGGTGAGTCAGAGCTTCAGCTTATGAGGATGAAGAGAGAGATCTTAAGAATGATGGTGTTTAGTTCACTGGAAATGTTTAAAGTCTTAGGTTCTATATAGTAAGTATTTTACCACGGTTCTTAATAAACAAAAAGTTTAACTACAGTCCCTCGCCTGGTCTAGTTCAACAAAGCTCTCATAATATTTCTGTCAATTATGTCTAGACCTAGTGAAAAGGGAGTATCAGGATGACCTGAGTTGAATTTTCTTCCTACTGAGGATTCTTTCAACCCCATGCCTACAGACAAGACCTTATTCTTCATTTTCCTCACACACAAAATATGGACAGTCTTTTACTAAGTCAGAGAATTAAGCAGGACCATGTAGAAATGGCTGACAATCAACAGTTCACACTAAGGCAATTTCTTATTATCCGCACCATCGGCATCATGCTTCCCACTAAAAAGTTATCATGGAAAAAAACAGTGCACAGCGGAATCCCGGTGCACAGTAAGAGCCGTGGGCCATGTTGTTTTGAAAGAAGATCATGTACAGCCTGCATAACTCAGCACCGAGTTAGCTGCGCGACACGGCACCCTTCCTGAGAAGGTGGAGACTGCTAGAGGCTTCGAGGGCAAGATTTCAGGAAGAAAGGAAAAGATTTCAAGCAGGACCCTGAAGGATGGTTGCGATGGCGGGAATAATGAAGAGGGAAGGCAAAGGAAAGGTGACGGGGAACTCAAATAGAGCCCAGAGAAGAACATGTGACCCTGTGACAATCCACACTGTTCTGTTAATGACACTCATGAAAAGCACGGCTGAGAGCCTAGAGGAAAGTGCTCGTTTCTGGTGTTCTCATAAGTGTATCACTGAGTTCATGAATACATGGACAGAACAGAGTGGGGTTTGGGGTGTAGCTTCGTTGTTAGGCAGCACAAAGAAGTCTGTGGAACTAATTGCAAGCACAGAAGAGAGAGAGAAAGAAAAAGGAAGGAAGGAAGGGAAGGGGAGGGGGAAGAAGAGGAGGGAAGGGGGAAGAAAATGGGGAAGGGAAGGGGGAAGAAGGGGGAAGGGGGAAGGAAGGAAGGTAGGGAGGGAGAAAAATTGAAAAGACTAATTTCTTCTTTGTAGGAGGTCAGTATTTCTTCTTTAGTATTCAATTAACTGGTTGAAACTCTTCCAAATTACAGAGCTAAGCTGCTTAACTCAAATTCTCTTGACTCAAACATTAATCATGTCTGGACACCTTCCCACAACACTTAGGATTGTTTGACCAAACAATTACCGCAAAGTTAACAAAGGAAAGGAATCATCACACTAAATAACTCAAACAGGAAATTTAATACAAAGAACTACTGCCTAAGGACATGGGAGAGTAACTACAAATGTAAACAGGTGTCTTTGGGTTTTTTTCAATAAATTATTATTATTTTTGCTCACTTTCCATCCAGATCAAATCCCACCTCTTTCCTCTCCTCCCAATCCAGCCCTTACAAGTCCTTCCCCTATTACCACCTCCCCTTCTCTTCAGACACTTCACAATAATCCTGATATTTGGCTGTGGGCCTCTCCATCTTTTCCATCAGCTGCTGGATAAGGCCTCTCAGGTGACAGTTATGCTGGGCTCCTGTCGGCAAGCATAGCAGTGTCACTAACAGTGTCAGGGATTGAATCTCCCTCATGGACTAGGTCTGAATTGGGTCAGTCATTTGTTGGCCGTTCCCTTAGTCTAGGCTCCATTTTTATTCCTGTGCATCTTGTATGCAGGACAAATTTGGGTTGGAGTCTTTGTGGCTCATTTGGTGTCCCCACTCCTTCCACTGGAAGTCCTGTCTGGCTATAGGAGGTGGCCATTTCAGGCTCTATATCCCCCTGCTGATAGAAATCACAGCTAGGGCCAGCCCAGAGACTCCCCTTAGCCTCCCCTGTATTAGGCCTCCAGCTGAACCAGAGATGCCCCCTACCCATTTCCATTCTCATTCTCTGCTGCCCCCTCTTCCCACATCTGATCCCTTCTGCCACCCATTTCCTTCCCTCCATCCACCTAGGATGACTATTTAGTTTCCCCTTGTGAGGAAGATTCACACATCCTCCCTTGGGCCCTCCTTATTACCCAGTTCTTGTGTTTGTGGAGTGTAGCCTGGTCATCCTGCACTTTATGGCTAAGGTTCACGTATAAGTGACTATATACCACCCTGTCTTTCTGGGGCTGGGTTACCTCATTCAGTATGATATTCGCAAGTTCCATCCATTTGCCTGCAAATTTCATGATGCCTTTGTTTTTACTGGCTGAGTAGTATTCCATTGTGTAGATTTATCACATGTCTTTATCCATGAGTTGAGGAACATCCAGGTTGTTTCTAGTCTCTGGCTATTATCAATAAAGCTGCTCTGAGCATAGTTGAACAAGTGCCCTTGTGGAATGGTGAATGGGTATGTGCCCAGGAGCAGTATAGCTGTTTCCTGAGGTAGAACTATTTCTAATTTTCTGGGAAACTGACAAACCAATTTCCAAAGTAGTTATACAAGTTTGTCCTCTCACCAGCAATGGAGGCGTGTTCTCCTTGCGCCTCTCAATAGCAGGTGCTATCACTTGAGTTTTTGATCCTAGCCGTGCTGGTGGGTGTAGAACGGAATCTCAGAGTCATTCTGACTTCCCTAATGACTAAGGACATTTCTTTTAAGTGCTTCTCAGCCATTTGAGGTTCCTCTTTTGACAAGTCTCTGCCTAGGTCTGTACCTCATTTTTCAATTGGTTTGTTATGTCTAATTTCTTCAGTTCTTTATATCTTTTGGACATTAGTCCTCTGTCAGGTTGAAAAACTTTCCCCATTACTATAGAATGCCATTTTGTCCTATTGATGTGTCCTTAGCCTTAGAAAAGCTTTTCAGTTTCATGAGATCCTATTTATTAATTTTTGATCTTAGTGTCTGATTCTTCAGAAATTTGTCTCCTGTGCCAGTATATTCAAGGCTATTCCCCACACTCTCTTCCACTTTATTTAGTGTATCTAGTTTTATGTTGAGGTCTTTGATCTACTTGAACTTGAGCGCTGTGCAGGGGGATAGATATGGGTCTATTTGCATTCTTCTACATGCAAACATCCAGTTACCCCAGCACCATTTATTAAAGATGATTTCCATTTTGATTGTATGGTTTTGGCTTCTTTGTCAAATATCAAGTGCCCACGGGTGTGTGGATTTATTTCTGGGTTCTTTGCTTCCATTCCATTGATCAATCCATCCTAAAAGGTATCTTAAGACAGAAGAAAAAAATTACTCAAAGCAAAGACACATTTGGAAGGGAGTGTTCAGAAATCACTAAAAACATTTGTTTTGGCTCAGTGTAGCTAGGGTGCTCAGCCAAAACCAATCCGCCATCTCTGGGGCAACAGATTCAAAACAAAAAACAAAATAACAGTGCTCAGGTGAACCAGGGCTGCTATGCAGGTATGCAGCACATCCAGCGGGGAAAGGGAAGCAGGTGACTGATGCAGGCAGGAAGCCAAGAGAACAGGAGCTCTGCATCAGGGCGGTCATCAGAACTTTCAAAGTATCAGAAAGCCATGGCTGATGCTTCAACAGGAGGAAGTGCAGGAGAGTAAAGCATGTGGATTGTGGGATTCTATCGGATCTGGCAGCTGGTGAAACTTTCTTTTTCAGGAGTCCAGGGTACTTTTGAGTAATTCTTATGGGAGCGAAAGCAGATTATCCAATGTCTAACTTGAAGTCATACAAGAAAAGCACACAGAGCAAAAATCTAGACTAGCACACAGGTTTGAATCATCTGGGAATCACCACCGCGCCAGTTTTTGTCCACAATAAGAGTCAGGGAAAAGCCCTGGGCAAGCTGCATTTAACGCTAGAGAACGTCTCAAGGCCACAGAGCAGGAAAAGACAGCATTACTTAGGCTCTTTCAATCATCCACCAGACTCAGAAGGTTTGTCATACTAAACAGTCAAAAAGCCGACACAGAGAAGCTAAGTTCTCATACATAACTGGTTGATCTCTGTGTCCAGAATCCTGGAACGTAGCGTCAGAGCCTTTTAGGTTGTGACTTGTAGCCCACACTTTGAAAGGCAGAGGATTCAGGACTAAGCTCTAGGTGAACCAAATGTCTGGAGCAAAGTTACTGTCAGGGAGAAATGATGGGACTGGGGCAGAGGCTTCAAAAGCAAAGCAGAATTTTCCTTTCACGCTATCAATTCACTTTGCAGAAAGCAAAAATAAATAAATAAATAAATGAAAATAAAAAATAAAAATTCTAAAAAGAGGGGGCAGAGAGGCATGTTTCCTATGCTCAAAGAGGCGGGGTAACCCATCATGTCTGTAGATAAACATCGGAACCCATTGCAAACTAGAACAGGGCTAAGACATTTCTTTCCCACCAAGGGCACAATGCTTAACCGGTGATTACAGGGAATGAAAACACTAACCTTGGGGGGGGGGGATCCAGCAATCAGAGAACGAGGCCAGAAAGGAGAGCAGGAAGAATTGGCACGAGTAAGAGAGTACTTGCAGCTCAGCGGCAGAGCGCTTGCCTAGCGTTTGCAAGACAAGCTCCCAAATTGTGAAAAATACAATGAATGAATGAATGAATGAATGAATGAATGAATGAATGAACGAATGAATAGATAAACAAATAAATAAGTGAGATGCCTAATCAGAAATTGGTCTAACACTAACATCCAGGCAGGACTTGAGTGCCCAATGTAACAGCTAGCAGATGATACAGGAGTCACAGACTGGCGGAGGAATGGCCAGGCTTGGGAGAGACAGGGCGTGGCAAAGTTCCAGAAGTTACCTCCCATGAGCAGCTCAGCAGTAATGGCCTGGTTCTCTGTAGTGGAATCAGCCTCTGACTGGGGGTGGCAGGAGTTTCTTAGCACAAATATCTATATATCATGTTTGAAATGCCAGGCATCATCTTAAAAACTTTCCACAAGTGTCAACTCTTACAATGATCCCATTTTGCAGATAAGAAATTGAGGCATGGGGTGAGGACGAAGTCAACAGCAAGTCATTGGAGGGACACAGAGAGGAGTATCGTGAGGCTCAGAGTCCATTGCTCTGACTGTAGAGCCTTTCTACAAAGAAACAGTATGACAGTCCTCCCTTTAACTACGGTTTTACTTTCTGAGGGTTCAGTGTTTCCGTTACCTACAGTCAATTGTGTTTCAAAAAACCCTAAATGGAAAATTCCAGTAATAAATAATTCATGTTGTACAGCATGCCTTTCGGAGTAATGTGATATCTTATCATCCAACTGCATCCCACTCTGGACATAAATCATGCGTTTTGGCAGTGTGTCTACACTCTATGTATTACCACCTGTAAGTCAATGATCAGATCCACTGTCGTAGAGTCCTGGGTGTCGTGTTCTTCATGTAGGGAAGTATTGATGTAAATGACTAACACAAAACTCAGAAGGATCAACATAGTCTAGTATTCGGTGGCCACACTCCACATACCAGGCTTGTAAAATGCTTACGGTCAGGGTTCTGCACTCACTGTTTCAGGCATCCACTGGAGTCCTTGGACTGTCTCCTCTGAGGAAAAGCAAGCACTCTTGTGCACTGCATTTAGACACGACCCTTTAAGGCGAGCATTTCATCTAAGTGCTTTCGGTGCAGACGCCTAAGTGGCTGTACCCATAGCTTTCAGGCTGTCAAACCCACTGCACTGTTTCATAGATGTTTTTATTTTTATTTTTTTCAATAGTGGGTGTTGAGACAGGGCCTTGCTACACACACACCTCAGGCTTTCCTTCTACTCCCTATATAGTTTAGACCTGCCTCAAACTTTTGCTAATCTTGTCTTCATGCCCTGCCATATGCCACCATACCCAGTTCTTCATTATTATTTTTTTTTTGTAATGGTAAGTATTGTATGGTACTAGTTATCCTCTGAGGGCAATTTAGGAACCAAGAAGAAATGCTAACAAATGAGCGATTCAGTTGAGAACATAAATTTCTCTTCAAAGCTGTAGAACTTGGGTAGCCCCAACTCAAATACTATTGGCAAACCTCCCTTTGGCTAACTTTCCAGAAGGAAAAAGAAAACCTGTTTGTCTGGGCATAGCATCAGGATTTGTCCAATGACAAGCTACTTTAGCTGCAAGGGCTCCCAGGGCCTCCCGGAGTCTGGAGTCTTACTGCTGCCAGGAAACAACATGGTGCAGTCAGCCGGTATTTATCACACTGAAAACCCGATTCCCAACTCCAGGCAAACTGCAGAAAGAAAGCACAAAACTCTCCATTGGAGCCAGTGGCCTCTGTTGACGTCACATCTGCAGCCAGGGATTTGTGTACAATCAGAGAAAGCCACAGTTATGGGGAAAGGTGAACAACCTTATGGTCGTGCTTCTGTTGAAAAGGTGGGTGGCTGCCAATTTAGAGGAGGTCAGTTGGCCTTCGTGGGTTTTTGTTTGGTTTGGTTTGGTTTGGTCTTGTTCCCTGCCACCCAATCAAAATAAGAACAAAAGTCATGAAGCTTCAACTGGGAAGCTCATTGCTTGTAAACAAGGGTGTGATTTTCGTGCCTATTTAACTTTGTGATTTCTGACATTTCTATTGGGTCTTGCCTACCTGGAGACGAAAGATGAAACCACAAGCAAACAAATAAACAAATAAGTACAGGAAGAAAGAAAGAAAGAAAGAAAGAAAGAAAGAAAGAAAGAAAGAAAGAAAGAAAGAAAGAAAGGTAGGTAGAAAGGTAGAAAGAAAGAAAGAAAGAAAGAAAGAAAGAAAGAAAGAAAGAAAGAAAGGAATAAATGCATAGCTACATAAATAATGTCAAACAATGCAGGGAGGAGCTTGTAGTTCCTCAAGAGTCAGGACTTCCTTTGTCCAGGACACAATGATGACAACAGACACAACATTGAAATCTTTCCTCCTCCCGCTCCCACTTCTTTCTCACCACACCCTTTGCTGCTGTCCTGAGCCAAGAGTCTGGTTGATCATATGCATCTTCTCAAGGCCATCAAGGAGGGTGATTTTAGTTGTGGTCCAGGAGCAGGCGCTCCAAAGTTCCACCTAGGGACAAAGACTGCTCAGTGTCATTAACAAAGCTCTGAAGGTCAGCTTTGCGCCAACTCTCCAGTTTCCTATCCTCTCAGCTGTCCACTTCATTCACCCTTTCATAAGATGTTTCCCTTTAAGACCAGCCTCCTTCCTGTCTAGATCTATCTCTCATTTTCTTCACTCGGAATGATCTTTTTCTCATGGTTAAAGATGCCTTTCCCTGCCTCCTTACAAGTCTTTGGGTTTTCAGGGTTGTACCTCCAGAAAAAATAAAACATACACACTGTATCTTCATCTTTGTTTTGGAGGGTTTGGTTTGTTTGTTTGTTGTTATTGTTGTTGTTTTTGAAGACTTGGAGAGCTGGCGATAACAATTTTTTTTCATGTTCAAACTGAAGTTTTGACCAAAACAAAAAATTCAAAGGCGTCTGTAGGTAGGTTGATTTTTTTAGCAGGGAACCTCACAAACACACAAATGCCCTTGTCTTCATTCTTCTGCATTAAAAAAATATAAAATAAAATAAAATCTATTTTAGCAGTTTGTTCCCTCTAAGTTGGGTTTTGTCCTCATTATTGCTTGGTGTTTCTCTTTTCTTGACAGTCTGACCTTTGGAATTCATTCTGTAAAAAATATTATTTCCATGAGAGAAAACGCCAACATTATCCAAGGACCTCCGGCACAAACAGCCCGGGTTCCTTTATTCTCGGTCTATAGCCTTCGGACATCACTAAACAATTCCTATTTAAATCCCCTCGGCATCTGTGCTATTTTAATCAATCCTGCACACAGGCAGCAGCTGAACCTGTGAACCGGGAACAGAGAGAGAGCTGCCAGCGGATTTCTGTGCCCTGGACAAAAGAATAGAAAGTTGTGGCGAATGTAGCCTTGGAGACATTTTCATTGCCCCATCCGAGCTAAGAGGGACTTCTGGCAGAGCAGTGAGGAAGGGATCGGATCACACAGAATCAACTTAACAGTCACTGCCAAGCTAAAAGACCGAATCCTACTTAAGGAAGTCAGTTTTAAAGCTTGACAATAAGATACAAGCTGGATTTTAGTTCTTCTTTTTCTAGAGATAAATTTTGACTGGTGGGAGTGGTGCCGACACAGCAGCCTTACAGTTAGAGTGAGCGGAGTCTCCTTTTCAACATCTGGACCTCACCAAGAGAGGGACTTAAATGCTCTTGCACCAGTGAAGTCAAGGTAGAGCGCCAGGCGCAGAAAGCTCAGCTGCAAAAGAACACGCTCCTGCTGCAGTGCCCTGGAACCAAAGTGTCACTGCAGCTGCTGCCAGGGACACGGAAGGCTCACCAATGGGAGACATGAGACAGCAGCTAAGATCAGTAAAAATGCCAACACGGCCATGATGCATAGCATGTAAGAGAAAGTAGCCATTAAGTTGTCATTCGTTCGTCTCATGCACATGTGACTTGCGTGAGCAGGGAAGACCTCTTCAATGACTAGAGGCTCTCATCCTGGTTGTATAGTGGGCCACAAGTAAACTTTGTCAAATTCTCCTACATCAAAGGGCGTGGAAGGACCCTGACATTTCCTGAGTAATCAAGCAACCCTGACACTAAGGCCAGATTCTCCCTGTCTGTACACTAGGTCCACGCAAGGCAGACCCAGTGCTTTCAGCAAATGAGCACCGAAGGTCCTTAAGGTTTCGTTTCCATTTCTAATTCAACTTTAAAATGTTCCTGGAATTGTAACTAAGTAACCAAAACGTTGAATAACGCATGCGTTGAATATTGATCCCAAAAGCCGACAGTCCCATATCCCAGTGATCCCAGAAGGCAGACGTTTGAAAGATGATGCAGCATGGAAAGCCACTGCTGGAATCATATTCTCCTTCTATGCCACTCATTCCTGTGACGCTGAGGCATCTGACTGAATCTAGTCGTCTTCCTCTAGAAAGCTGGTGTGACAATCAGAGCACAGATCGCTTGAGAACACTGCAGAAGTGTGAGGTAATACTTGTAGTTGGAGAATATCCCTGCATGTATTCACCTATATACCAAAGGCACGTATATAAATATGCACAGAAGTGCTACTCAAAATAGCCCCACGCCAGAAGAAAAAAAAAATCTGTCAACTTAGTCATGGAGAAACAAAATGTGGCATCTCCTACAATAGAAAGCCATCTAGTCTTTAAAAAGAATGAAGTGCTAATTCCTGCTGCAAGCTAGACACTTCGAGACATCACACTAAGGGAGAAAATCACAAGTTATACAGTTCCACTCATACTGAACACCCAAGAATGGTGGATGCATAATGGCCAAAACATGTCTGTTTATCTGTGGCTTGGGAAATGGTAGCAACTCACTGAAAATAGGCTCCAAGGAAATGTAGAGGTTAATGGGAGTATTCTGAAACTAGGTGACAATGGTGGTTTCCTCTCTCCATAAGTTTACTCAAGGGTAATGTCCGTATATGTAACTATACAGTGATGAAGTCATGCTGGGTAAGCTGCATCTCCATGCAGAGGTGGTAAAACACAGAGGAATAAGGATGGTAAGATTTTAAGAAAGAACTATAAAGTAAAAGAACAATTTACTAGTAAAAATTATTCTAGTTTTACATTAATATCACAGTATGTTAAAATGTCCTTTATAGAAAAAATATTCTTTAGTGTTTTTGTAGCACTGTTTTCTGATGTATTATAGAGAAGATAAAGATAATTGTTTGATGAGCATTTGTCCACTCATGGATGGATGGGAACAATTTAGCAGGGCGCCTGACACTTAGTAAGCATGGAACCCACAGTATAGGTGCTCTCCAGATGTGTCACATCATGACCAGGTATACTTGTGTGATACAGGCTTCTTTTGATGTCCTGTTTTCGTGACAGGAAAGCTGGCATTAATAATACTTTCCCAAATGGGCATAAATAAAGCTCATATTAAGAACAGCTATGCATGTCTCCTGAAAGGCTCTGCTAGAGCCTGACCAATACAGATGCAGATGCGACCCCAATGGAGCAAGGACTGAAATAGCTGAAGGGGTTTGCAACCCTAAGAAGAACAACATCAACCAACCAGACCCTCCCAAAGCTCTCAAGGACTAAACCATCAACCAAAGAGTACACATGAAAGGACCCATGGCTCCAGCCGCATATGTAGCAGAGGATGACCTTGTCTGACATCAATGGGAGGGGAGCTCCTTGGTCCTGTGGAGGCTCGATGACCCAGCATAGGGGAATGCTAGTGGCTAAGGCAGGCAGGAATGGGTGGGCAGGTGAAGGAGCACCCTCATAGAAGTAGGGGGATGGGGGGAGATGGGGAGTTTGTGGAGGGGATATTGGGAAGGGGAATAACATTTAAAATGTAAATAAAATAACCAATAAAATTCAAAAAAAGCATGACTATTCAACAGGTGTTTAAAAATTACATACAGATAATTTAAACTACTTCGCCGTATATTGAATGTGTTTTACTTTCTTTTCATGTTAAAGGAAAAATAATCAATTTAAAATAACCATTGTGGAATTCCCTTCTTTTTCATTTTCTCTCTTAACTGATCACCTTCTTTATTAATTACAGGATGAAGGGAAGTGGCCACCTGTAGATGTAATAAAATTAGAAGGAGCAGAAGTTGATATCGACAACAGCTTGGGAAAACCATTTGTGTTTAACTGCATGCCTCAGTCCGGAAGTAAAACATTCTGCCTCTGTGCGACTTCAAACCAGGAGATGAAGAGGTGATTCAGTTATCTCAGGCCTCTCTGCTTTCACTTCTAGAGGGGGAATGTTTCCTAAAGAGTAGACTTGCACAGTCTCGGAGGCAGAAATAAGAAAAAGGACAAAAAAGTGGTAGTGTATGTTGTATTAAGTACAGGAAGCTTGGGATGTCGTTATTTCTCCTTTTTATCCCAATCAGAATTTCCAGAGACTATGAGCATACTCTATTAATAACGTGACTGCTGCAACTCTCCTTCCTTTCTTTAAAGAGAGGAAAGCTCAGGAAAGCCACAGCTCCATAACTGTGCATACCTCTCATTTCTAGCAAACCGCCAGATCTGTCTTGTAAGACAGATCGTTACTGGCATAAAATGAGGAAGCAAAGTATGGAACAACACACGATAGTGAGATGAGCTAAACGAAGCATGAAGAAGATGAAATGAATAGGACTTTGGGTGGGAAAGTCTGTTGACAATGTGTAAGCACATACTCCACAAATAGAGAGTGTTCCTGCAGTCCACGAAGATAACAGTGGGTTCTGACCATTAGATACGCACTGGACATGTCTCCCTGAGAAATGGAGCTCACTGGATGTTTCAGTGAGCCAAATGAAAGCTATAATGAAGGAACTGACCAGCTCAAGTGAGGAGTGGGACATCCTGCAGAGCAGAAAGTCAGTAGAGAAGACAGTGTGCCAACATGGCTAAACTAAATGAACGCTTCCTTCTCCCAGCTTTAACCTTAAAGAGAGTACTAGGTCAGAAACATCTTGGGCAGAAAGTATCTTGTCCCTACTTATGGAATATTGTATATTTAAATAAACATATAGTAAAGGACTACCAGGGTAGTCTGATATGAACAGCTTTTATTTATATACGACATGCCTAGGGTGCATTTTAATATTCCTGTGGGTTGTTTTTATAATGAAGAGCCCATCTTTGGCCTCAAAAGTATATAAATGGGAAGGTAGAGAGATTTGAAGAGCCAAAAGATCAGGGAGTTTATTATTTAACTGTGTCTCCTAGCAACGTCAGAGGACACACTTATGAAGTCTCACCAACCTGGCTGCCCACATGTGAGCTGAACAAAGATGACATCAATAGACACACTAGAGGAGGGGTGGCAAGGCCCCAAAGGCCTCAGCCCTGCACAAACACTGTGGGCAGCTAAAAAGACACAGTCTTCCCCAGAGAACACCAGTGCCAGGCAGTAAGCACTGAAAACACACATACATGCTACATCATATGGACTGAACAGGTTACATTTGAGAACATATGTATATATGTAAGAATATGTGTATATATATGTATGCATGTATATGTGCATACATATACATACACACACATATATATATGTATATATATGCATGCATTAACAATTAGTGGTAAAAAGAGGCCATGGATTTGAAAGAGAGCAGGGAGTGGTTTGGAGAGAGAAAAGGGAAGGGAGATGCGTTATAATTATAATCTCAAAAGGAAAAAAGTAAGTAAGCAAAACTCAATACCAAGTTGGAACTAACAGGGCAGTGTGTTTGTTCATCTGAATGCCAAATGAATGTTGAGAAGAATCTCGGGAGATTCCCCAGGTACAATTGTAAACGTGGGACCGAGGGAGTTATTTATGAAAATAAAACAGTAGTGAATTTTACTTTAGATATGCCTAATGGGGAAAGGTTCTGCCACATACCAAATTTAAACTTACAAGAACAAGTCACCTTCACCCAGGAGGGATGAAACACATTTGAGGCTCAGGACGGCTCTGCCTGAAGGACAGGCTAGCCAGTAGGGAGCCCTTCCCAGTGCCACGGTCCCCAGTGGAATGCCCCTCTCCTGTTACTCTTTCAGGTGGCTTGAGGCAATGCAGAAAGCAGCCCGTCCTGTCCGCCAGGTAAGGGTTCCTGGGAATCCTGGTCTCTGTGTTTGGTTTGTTTCCCTCCAGAGGAGGAAAGTGCAAGGTAGATACCCTGTAGCCCAGTCGGAGATGTCTTAGATCTGTTCTAAATGCTGGCAAAAGGATTGGCATCAAATGGGTTTCCCTCCCAGTCGAGAGGGGAGCGTTCAGCCCTGCCGTTCTTCATATTTTCATGAGTTTTTATGACATCCCTCCCAGAAGATTTGGGGTGGAGTCACACGGGGTCGTAATTTCTGATTCCCACAAAGCCAAGCAGTAGCCCACAGTAGTGAGAAAACGGCGCCGCTGTTTCTTTGCGCTCTCTGGATCTCCCGGATGTCTTGGGATGCGGCTGCTGTCTGAGCGGCTTGTCAGAGATGCAGGGTGCTGCTTCCAGACACTCAATAATGCTTTCATCCCTGCTCTGTCCCCGAGTTAGCCCCTTTGCACTTTTCTTGCACGTCCATGATCGTCAACTTTGGAGCAATAGCACTCTGTTAGGCTTTTACTTATAAACCGTTAGATGACTTTATTACATCACCAGTTAAGCCATCACTTCAGACCGGGCAGCCCCTCTTTCTGAGTGTGTACCATAACACGTTTTGGAGAACACTCTCTCGGTGCACGACTATTTCATTTTATACTGTGGATGTAATGATTTGTAACGAGCATAGATATTTTATTTAATGCAATCATTCATTCCCTCATAAGATGGCGTGTACTTGTCACCTCTCTACACATTCTGAGTTTACACATTGGCAGATATTCAGGGTGGGGCTTGGGTGTCCTTGCCTTGTAAACTGTCCTTTAAGAACAGTTTCAAGCATTGTCATATAATGAAAAGTGGGGCTCGTATTTCATTTTACCCAGAACACAGCGCTCAACACATTCACCCGTCCCTCCAACACAGCACCGTAATGAGCCTGGGTACTTCTAAGAGGCATCTATTCTGCTAATGCACTCAGAGTGTCTGCAGCAAGTGAAGAAAAAAAAAATGATCAGCCAAACTCCCAGCAGGATCCCACTTCACAGCACAGAATACAGCAAGCTCTGCACTCCGCTAGCTTTTCACTGCCTTGTTAAAAAAAAAAAAAAAAGAAAACCGAAAGGGCAAAACCAAAACCGAACAAAAAGAAACTGGCAATCACAGGCCGGTTCTGATGAAGAGATAAAACACCGGGCTCCTGGCCGTGGGTCAGAGTTCTCAGAAAGAGCCTGTTTCCCAGGCCTGCGGACTGAGGGCTGCCCTCCAGGTTACAGGGTCTTCATTTATCATCAGTCTTCCACCTCAGTGACCGTGAGAGCCCAAGGCCTAGAGCTGGCCTGGAGCAGTTAGCTTGTTCTGCTGCACATGTGGGGCTTCAGATAAAGACAGGCACAGACCAGGGGCTGTTATTATTCATAGTGGACATACCAGGGACCAGGCCTTTGAGAGCAGCCTCTGTGATGTGAGAAGCCACACATCGGACCAGCACTTCATAAACAGACACATTACTAACGATAGAGGTACCTACGCCCATTGGCTCCCGATTCCCAATCTCCTGCTCTTCAGCTGATGCTCTTGATTGCTTCAGGATACAATAGAAGCCAAAGAAAAGAGGGAGTTCTCTGATCAAGGGCTTAATTAGGTAGTTACTCAAGTCTCGAGATTATATTAGCAATAGAAACGATTGGGGCAGCGGCTCCCTAATGCTAAACAAAACTTAGCCCACGTCACCGCTGTGCGGGTCAAAGACTTGATGATTACTCACATATCCTTGTGCTACACCTGCAGAACCACGTCTGGGAAGATGTCACAGCGCACAACAGCAGCCTCCCGCCTCTGGCTATCAAGCACCCTGAATGTCTGGGCCTTCTGCACCAGCTGGAGAAAAGCACTGATGTATGGATCCAACACTACTGCATCCTGAAGGATGGCTGCTTGTACTTCTATGCTAGCATCCGCTCTACTCAGGCGTCTGGTAAGGAATCCACATCACTTGAAATAGTTACAGTAACAGGAAGGATGCCTTAGCTCTACTGAACCTTTGTAAGTTCCTGTAACATTGTTTCACATAAGACAGCTGCCCACGGACCCTCTGCAGAAGAGGCAAGGTTGGACAGCTACTGTTCTATTAGCAAATTAGAAGAGTGGCTAGAAGTGGAGAAGTAAGCCACCTACTGAGGTCTGAACAGCCAGGGTAACCCTGAAGCCAGTGGCCTTAAGGCTTCACGCTTGGAGTCCAGACGGTAAAACACAAACTCATTCCTTTGGTCACCAATGGCTTTCCAAAGCAATGCACATCATTGTCTTGGGTTGAAACATCATCCTTTACTCCATCTTCCTAATTTGGAGGTCAACATCTGCTTCTCGGGGTCAGTGGACTCAACTTTCCACAATCTACTTTCCTTGCTTATAAAATGAAAGTAGCAGCTGACTGTTACACAAGAGTGCTGTGAAGGCCAAGGCCAGGGCACTGCGATGGGAATAATATCAGCTCCACATTTGGTGGTCCATACACAAGATGCTACTCTCATACATATTCCATCTGCTTATCCTAGCTTTGCTTTACATTATTATAAGGTGATATATATACATATATATGCTATTCAAAGGATACAGCTATAAAAAGATCATATGACAAATAAAATAAGGACTTTCTTGAATTTAGAAAAAGATTATTTAATTAACTTATGTATTTTAAAATGTTAATTGAAATATAATTATACGATTTACCCCCCTTCTTTCTTCTCCTTCCAACCCCTCCTATGACCCTCTCATTCACTCTTAAATTCGTGGTCTTATTTAATTTTTGTTGTTACACCACACGCACACACACACACACACACACACACACACTCACACACACACACAAGCTAAGCTTGTCTAGTGGTGTGAGTGTATGAGTGAGTGTGTGTGTGTGTGTGTGTGTGTGTGTGTGTGTGTGTGTGTGTGTGATTTCAGGGCTGACTACTTGGTAGCGAATAAGCAATTAGGCTTTCATCCATGGGGAAGGCTAATCCTCCCTCTTTCCTCAGTCTTAGTTGTTTGCCATAGTCTCTTTCTAAAAACTAAAAAGTTCTCTGTCTAGAAGAAGGCTTCACCTTCCCACATTAGCATGTCTATGGGCATTATCCCCACTCACAGGTCCCATGTAGGCAGCCATATTGTTGAGGTATCATGGGTGAAACTTCCCCATTATTTCTAGATGACAGGCTCTCACAGCAGAATTCCTGGTTCTCTAGCTGTTAAACTCTTCCTGCCCTCTCCTCCATGATATTCCCCGAGCTTAGGTGTAGGAGTTTAGATTGTAGATGAATCTACTGGAGCTGGGCACTCCATGATCAATTATTCTCTACATTTTGACAAGTTGTGGTTCTCACTCTGCTGGGAAGAGAATCTTCCTTGAAGAAGGACAAGAGCTGCACTTATCTGGAGTGGCTTTTGGATGCCATCCATAATCTTACTGCTTTGCTAAAATGGCAGGACGAGGTTCTCTTCTAAGAGCTATGACTTCCCTGACCCTGGGGAGTTGGCTTGGTTTCCAGTACTTTCCCTTCTGTTGTGCAGGCCTTAAGTCTAGTCAGACGGGAGTGCCACTCTTGTAGCTTCAGGGACCTCTTGACAAACTGGTCATGGTTGTGGTTCGTAGGTATCACAGCTGGGTAGAACTATTGATTACTTCTCCCCACCCACTGGCAGCTTGCAGAGCATCTCCTGGTACTATAAAACTTGTCCTAAGGGAGGAGCTTTGTGATCAGAGCCAGCTCAAATCTTTTTGTCAAATCACAAGGCCTTTTCAGCAGTAAAGACTTCCCTTTAGTTTCTGAAAGGCAATCAAGGGAAGCAATAGCCTATATTGTTCGTAGACTCTCTTGGAATCCTCTGAGCAACAACTCAAAGGGAGGTTTATCGTGCCTGGTGTTAGAGAATTTCGTTAGATGCTCTGCGGTTCTTGGGAGAAGCATCATCTCATAAAGCGCTGTAACCTCATTGGCTTAGGGTAATTATTGCTGTGATTAAACACCATGGCCAAAAGCAAGTCGGAGAGGAAAGGGTTTATTTGTGTTGCTTTTGTATTATTGGTATTATTTGTACGACTGTTCATCATCGAAGGAAGTCAGGACAGGAACTCAAACAGAACAGGAACCGGGAGGCAGGAACTGGTGCAGAGGTCATGAAGGTGCTGTTACTTGCTTGCTTAGACTGCTTCCTTACAGAACTCAGGACCACAACCCCAGGGATGGCACCACCACTATGGGCTGGTCCTTCCCCCATCAATCACTAAGAAAATGCCTCACAGTTTTACTTATGGCCCCATTTTATGGAAGCGTTTTTAAAATTGAGGTTCCTTCCTTTTAGATGAATTTAGCTTGGGTAAAGTTGGCATAAAACTACCTCGCACATTCATTAAACAAAAGTATGTATACACACTTATAAGTATTATATGAAATTCTTAGACAGATCTCCAAGGATATGATTCCTTAAGGCCTTTTACCCATCTTCAGTATTATTTACCTTCTTTCCCCTTTCTGTATTGACCTCCCTCCTACCCAACAATTAAATCTGGGCCATTTTCCCATCATCCTCTTATAATTGTTAATAAAACCAACTAGTACTGCCATGTTTCCACATGAAATGTCTGCTATGTGACCTCTGGTTCCTGAGCCATTTGATTTCTATTTTTCAGCACTGATGTTCATGTTTGGCTAAGACCAGTAGACATGCCAAATGGGAAGGGAGAATCTAGGGACAACTCCAACTCTCTTGGATGTTTAAAGGGATCGAAAGCTCACGTCACATCACTCCTTCGCCCATTGTTCTATCATTTGGCATGAAGAGTGGGATGGCTCTCCTCTTAGTCACAATGATGTTTTGGGCGTGACCCAGATGAACATATAGCTATGATGAGATAAACAGGCCTTTTCAGACGGATAGAGCGGGCTGTTTTTATACAGCTACATGCTCCACTTTTAACAGCTGATAGTAGAGTAAGAGTCAATGCAAGCAAATCAAACAGAACTACAGATTCATCACTGACTTGGCATGTTATTTTAAGACACCAAAATTATTACCAAGCCAACCAAACTAATTTTCAAGAGATTATTTACATAGATATAAAGGAAGTGTTTAAGTCTAGATTCATAGACTGCTCCAAACTCAGAAAAAAGCATTTAAGTACTGCTAAACCTCTTGGGACTTGTGAACTATTTCAAATCCCCAGAGGTCCAGTAGAGGCACACATATCTTGGTGGTAACCAAGAGCTCTGTAATTCACATTAAGATCTGCTCAGCAAGAGAGATACCGTGTCTTGTGCTCAAAACCTAGTTAACTCTCAGTGCTGTTGGAATCCTGGTTATTGGAGGAGGACCTACAAACTCTAATTTACTAAACCAGCATAGTCCCTAACAACAGTCTACAAACAGCTGTCCTTTGTGTTAGCCAGGATTCTCTAGAGAAACAGAAATTTCACAGTTATCACTTTCGGATTACCGCTGTAACGCAGCTGCGACCCATTGCTCCCAACTTGACACCAGGCTGCAGTGATCACATGCTATTATTCTCTGACTTAGCATGTGAGCCTCTTTACTGCTTTGTATATGCTAAAGGTTAGTTTACTGATTCTTCTTCGGGGCTGGTAGACCTCATATCGTCTTACGTGGTCTTGAATGTAGCTGTAGCTTTATTGGCAGGGCATTTCCTCTTACAGCACTGAAAAGATACTGCAGACAAGGAAAAATCAGAGAAATGAAAAAAAGTAAAAGTAAGCGGGGGTGAAAAGCAAGCTGTGGAAAACCGTGAGACCCTGGTCTCCAGTAAGAACCATATTAGGCACTAACCCCACGTCTCCCATTCAGCTGGGTATATATTGCTAGCTCCCCTGTGCACTGAGGGAGTTGGACAGACGTCCCCTCTGTTCCCAGATGGCTGTCTTTACCAAAGAGTCAAGAGAGGTATTTGTCCTTTAGCAAAATACACTACTGGCTCTCATGTGCCCTGTAATATTAATAACATTTCAAAAGGCCCTTGGTCAAGGGCTGTTCTATAAGGCTGAAGGCCCTTGGCCTTCTCTCCCATTCCTTTTGATCTCTCTCCAGCAAAAAGCTCGAAATAACAAATTATGCCTGTCGACTGTTGTTTGTCTCTAAACCACTTCAAGGTCTGTGAGCACTTCTCAGAAAGATTATTTTACAGGATTACAGTAAACAGGGTATGCAAATGCTTACACAGTTCATCCAGCTAACAGTGGACTGGACTGGTTATTGCTTTTACTAATATAACAAAGAGGCATGAACCACCCAGTGAAATTTCCTTAAATGAAGTGCTGGGGTTGCAGTCACCAGCTTCCTGCCACTTATTATTACATGCCCTGAAAGGTACTAGGAAAATGGTTACAAGGCTTTCTTGGTTTCGCCAAAATTGTTTTTTGCATTCTTTCATTTTTAAAAATCTATTTGTTTTTTTACTATGTCCTGCATGTATATAGTGATACTGGTTATACTCTTTGTGGTGGTATGAGTGTTGTGTCTCCTCTAAGTCCCAGGCATTTGAAAACTGGTCTCCAGATGTTGGCTGTTTGGGTATGGTTAGAAGGTGTGGCCTTGCTAGAGGAAGAGTATCTCTGGGGACAGGTTTTGAGGTACAAAGCCACTACCATTCCCAATTATCTCTGTTTCCTGTTTGTGGGTCAAGGGAAAAGCTCTTAGCTTTCCGCTCCGGCCACATGTCAATCTGTTCTCCCCACTGTCATGGGTCATGACTCGCTGGAACCAAAAGTCCCAAATAAACTCTTATTCTGAGTTGACTTGGTCATGGTGTTTTACCACAGCGATAGAGAGATGACTAATACACAGTCTGATCCTTTCTTATCCTTCTCCCTCCTCACGAACCCACCCTTTCCTCTAAGTCCCCGTCCCAATTTCATGTCTTTGGTTTGGTGACCCGTGGATGTTATCCCTGTCCCCACCGGCAGGGGCGTAGAGCCATCCATTGGAGCACACAGCGGTTACAACACTGAAGGCGACGACTTCCCATCTCAAAGCAAGTCGTAGCTGCAGCAGATTTGTGAAGTGCTATGTCCGCACAATGAAATGTCATGCTACAAAGAGAAGAAATAAAGTACTAATGAATATCTGATATGTAACATGGACGAACCCTGGAAACGCTATGTTAAGAGAAAGAGAGCAAGCACGGAGGATCGTGTGCTGAGCGGTTGCTCTCATAGAGACGGGGAGGAGGGAGGGGCTAACCAGCAGCTGGGTTGGCGGCTCAGATAAGGAGCGACTGTTTACGGACGGGTGTTTCTTTCTGACATAACGAAAGTTATGCTGATGATTACACAAATATTACACATAAAGTAAGCCCATGGGTCTGCACCCGCCCCATGAGGAGTCAGTAATGATGTACTGTGCTGTTTTACCTCCAGTCCACCCCTCTTCTGTCAGCCAGTCTCAAAGGGTATCGCCCTATTGATAAGCACCAGATCACTGAGACCAACTAAGCTAGAAAAAAAAAAAAAAAAAGAGAGATCTGTCCATTACCGAAGTCAATGTTGTCTCATGAGTTCCAAAATGGACTCTTTTCAAATGAAAATTTAAAAACGGAAATCTGATATCACCTTTTACATCCACCATTAATTTTTTTTTTTAATCAACCAACCCGTGTTTAATTCTTAAAGTTTAAAACCCTGCATTCTGTTTAAAGTGAAAATACCCATCTTGCTCTTATGGTGGGCTGATAGTGACAATGACTTTCCGGAAGCCAGAGTCAAGTGCCCCGTCCATATTGCCGTGTTACCGCCTCAGAGACTCTCCTGTGAAGCATGGTGCTTTCTTGTTTGCTCTTGTAGTGAAGTGCGCTGTGGCCAGTGTTGGAGGTGCTAAGGTATGGCACAAGGTTACCCAGGAGGGGCGAATCTCTGAACAAACTATCACCATCACTGTTGCAAATAATGCCTGAGTCTCTGCTTGAGATTTGGGTCACCTTAGAACAGAAGAAACGGACAGGAGTTTTAACCTTCCAGAATCTTCTCCAAGACCAAGATCCTTACTAACCTCAAAATGGGAACAAAATTCAGACCAAGCAGTATCCTTGGATTTATAGGCTCATGAGAGGAAAATTAGTTTTTATAATCAGCCATCTATTCTCATTGCTAATTCGAGTTAGCATTTTAGTATCACCCCGTGGGTTCATATTTTTAGTGGGATTTGCAGGCTCTACGCAAAGAGGGCGAGAGTCTGTGTGGGTTGTAAAAACTGCCTGCAGCCTTCATCCTGCTTCAGAAAGTATGTTTTAATGACTCTGCCCCAAGAAATACTGTTTAATTTTCTTCTTAGATGGTACTACAGCTGTTCCTCTTTGATAATGGAAATTTCATTTCGAAACTATGTCCTTCCGGTGAAGAAGCTTATCCGAGCACAGAGAAGATAAACACTGATTGTTTACCAAGAAGTTCAACCAAGAAGTTCGAATTCTGCCACCAGCCTTGCTGCTGGACGCTGATCAGCGTGTGGCGTCTTTTGAAGTTAGCTCTTCTTCCACCTCTGAGTGGGAACGCATCCCTTCACCTCCAGAAGGCTAACACCTTCCCTGACACCTTTCCCTTCTGTGCTTTCCCTGCTCTCACGCGTGTGTCTCGTTTTCCTTGCTTTCACCCTGTGCAGGTGGCCTCTACCTACAAGGGTACAGCGTGAGCGAGCAAACCCACGGCTTTGAGCAGCCGGTGATTGAGCTCAGACCTTCATCCGAGGAGTTCAAGACTTTCTACTTCTGTGCAGAAAATAAAACAGAAAATCAGCGGTAAGCCAGGACCTCCCGTCCCTCCCTCCTCGTCAGCCTTGACAAACAAACGCATCCCCGGATCTTCCAACTCCACTCTTAAGGGAAATCTATGCTTTCTTTGCAAGCTTCGTCTTTGTGATCCTGCAGGATTATTTTTCTTTCATCCCTTCTTCAGTGACTTCTCTAGGGACACTTCTTCCCTCCAAACGAAGAGGGAAATAAACTGAACTCCTGCCAAGACAGTGGACAACTCAGGCATCGACATGCACGCATGCACGCACACAACCACACCATTTACAGTTTGTAAATAACCCATAGATCTTTAACCTATAATTATTAAGTGCGTCCCAATCGGGTAAAACACAGATCTGTCCCTTGGTCTCTTTTCCCACAGTGTGCATGGATTTGTCCCATCTGCATTTGGTTGTTTAGTTCAAGCCACTGAAGGATATACAAAGGATTTAATTTGTGGTCTATTCGATCTCAGGCTGTCATTGTCAAGGCAACATTTTGTTCGAATGGTTCTGAAATACAAGAATGTTGATGTCGCTAGAGGTGAGGAAGGAGGTGCTCAGTATCAACACTCACACGGCTTCTCTAGCAAGTCATCCTCTCACCTGCATCACAATAATCTCCCAACTGCTCCGGCCTCTTTTCATCCCAACTGCAAGGATGTCATGAAAAAATTCCTTAGTAAAGCCACTTGATGACTATATGTGTGTGTGTGTGTATATGTATATATACATATATATATACATATATATGACTAAATTTATATATTTCATATATATATATGAAATATTATTTTAAACACAAAGAAATTAAACTCCAAAGGTGAGATTTTTAGGGATCTCCCTCAAATGGACACTTAGCAAGAGATTAGAGGATGCCTTTTTTTTCCTCTATGTAGATGTTGCTTGTGCCTTTCCTTTGAAAGAGGTTCTGGGGGCTGGAGAGATGGCTCAGTGGTTAAGAACACTGACTGCTCAAGTTCAAGTCCCAGCAACCACAATGGTGGTCACAACGATCTGGGATCCAATATCCTCTTCTGGTGTGTCTGACAGCTACAGTGTACTCATATAAATAAAAAGAAATAAATCTTTTAAAAAAAGGTTCTGGGGGAGGAGGCAGGTGTGTCACTGCTAAGCAAGTTGCCATGACTCTCTTCCTGGACATCTGGCGAACAGATAATGAGGGTAAGCATCCGACTAGCACAGCGGAGCAAGGGTCACTGAGCTGATGTAAGTCCCGTCTGATAAAACCTACCAGTTTCTCTGTCACAGCTAAATAGCTGGGCCGGTTAAATTCATAGAGCTTTTTGTCTTAACAGTAAAAGACAATCATTGAGCCACTGGATATTTCAAAGCATTAACAGTGAAAAGTCAAAAACTGGATTGAACTTAGAGTTACATGTTACTCCGCTTATGCCTAAAGTGAGCTTAGAAAGTTATAGAAATTACAGTCCACACCCAGAGACCCACAGCTCCATTTATTAGTGTCTCTGAGACAGCCTGTTGGAGATACTCTTGGGTAACTGTTTCTGGTTGTTACTCCTAGTCGTCTAGTAATAAAGTATCTGCTCTTAGGAACGATGTTACATAAAAAACTGTTCAGGTAAAGGAAAGCAAGAGAAAGAAAAGGGGAATTAACTGGAGGGCTGTACAGTTTCTAGAATTTAATAAATACTTTTTGCTGATATGGTAGTACATTTTGATCAGCAAAGCTTAAAGTTAAGTGAGAACTACAAAATATTATTAGCAATTTGAAAACCACTCAACTCCGTTAATCACTTCTTACGAATATCTTCTTCTCTCCTATACCCCACCCCCACTTTCATTATTCAGCCATCTTGCTATTTCTCCTTTCTCAGTCAACCTGAAATCCACAGAGCTCATTTATCCCATTAATTCCAAATAAATCACCAAGAGAAACAACTAGGAAATAAATTAAAGGATTTTGTCACATCTTATCTCCCCAGGGCCTGACAGGTTTAATGATCTGTTCTGTGGTTTCTTTTTCTTGCAGCTGGATTGCAGCTTTGAAAACATCTATCAAAAAATGGCTTCCTTTGGACCAAGCTATTCAGGAGTTCATGAATCGACCTCTAGAGGAGACCAGAATGTGAAGAAACTTGAACTAAAAAGACAGATTCCATGAGGCTGCTCCCAGCTTGAGGAAAGAGGCAAGGCATTTCTCTCCAGTGTCCTGAATCACAGTTGTTCAAATGAATCTACTCCTTACGTTCGTAAATCTTGGAGCAACTTCCTGATATCAGTGTTCGAGTGCTGCACTTATGTCAAACCTCTGAGACTTACATTTGCATCTGCATAGCTTAGTCCCCTCTTTCTAGCCCTTGAAAGCATAAATAAACATGTATTTGTCTTATTTTTATCTTTCATATTCTTCTTTAAATCTTTCATTCAGAATTTGGCCACAAGCTTTGGAGGGTATCTCTGGGTCATGAAGCAGGACATTAGAGAAAATTCAAATCATTGAAATGATATTTCTTACAGGGTGTGTGAGTATCTTGGCCAAAGGAAGTCATCCTGTTAGTCTCTCTTAGGACAAATAGACCTAATCCCTCTCCCAGGGCTTCTTAAGTGGAGTTCTTCTCAATAGCCTATAGAAGTTATTCCTTACATCTCAAGGAAGAATCTCATGTTGACTTAAGTTATATTATTCTTTGCCAGATGATCTTAAGTGGAAAGGATAACAAAATCAATTTATTGTCCTGTGTTCTTTCCTACCCCGTGCCTGAAATATATATGGCACCCCCCCAAAAAATACTTTCTGCACCTGTTATTTGTCATAATTAAAATAAAGGAGACTTGCAAACAAATAAGGATGTGGCACTTACTCCCTGGATTGGGAGAAGTTGCCCAGATGAACTCATGCCCAAAAGCAGCTGTAACGCTCCGACCAACTTAATGGTGTAATCAAAAAACATTGAATTAATAGCACATAGCTCTCCATCCTGAAAACGGTGCCTTCGTTCTCTCAGTATCTGCCAGGACAATAATGAAGTCTTTCAGCAGAATCATCAGGAATGTTCATGTCAAGAGCCTGGGGCTTGCACTTCTGCTCCCCTGTGGTGTTTCTGCCCCTCTGGATCCTGGCCATGGAATGCACAAACTGTGCCGTTACTAGGGAGCCAGCTAGTGACCACAGCCAACTGTAACACTGGCCTGGAACTCTCCCCTGCGGGAGAAAAACAAAAGCAGATACCGCAGTCAAATGTGAATACAGTGTCCTCTGACTCAAGCATGCACACAAGTTCTTTGAACGTGAAGGATACCGACCTTCAAAGCCCAGAGCCACTGCCCCGAACTTGTTATTCTTGGAAGGTTCAGCTGACCTTAATAACGATGGACATTAAAATGAAAAGAAATTCGGGGTGAGCATTTTCATGCAGTGAGTGTTACTGAATGAGGAGATGTGATCCAGGAAGGAAAACAAAATACACTTATTAGTTCTAAGACTAACAATATTTCCCTAGATCCAGCCAGAAGGTTTGTATCTCCAATAGATGTGAAGAGAAGGGAAGAGGATTGGACCAGTCCTCTACATAAGCAAGATCTTACCCTACATCTTTGAATTAGCCTTTTGTCAAATCAAGGAGCACTTTCCACAAGTCCAGTCAACCAGTAGATGTGTAGTGAGCACGTATCCTGGGCCATCCTTCCTGACTGCCACCAATCGACTACCAGGGAGGTGAAAAGACACACAGATCATTTGCAGCATAGCAAGTGGCTGGGGGCAGGGGAGAGGGTTGTTTCTAGCCCAACCTTGTTCTGGTTATAACCCGAGGGAGGTTACTTGTGTTTCCCTGGATTTAGCTCTCTCATCCTTACATAAGGTCTTTCCTGTCTCAAGTGTCTACGAAAACTCAACAAACGCAACCACTTATGAAAAGGTCCCAGAAAAGTGTGTAACCTGTAGATTCTTAGGATGATCTTTAGTGTCATGAGTGAGGACTAGTCAACTTACACATAGACCTCATGTCTCTGAGAACAGGAACACACACACACACACACACACACACACACGTCTTGTATCCTGAGCGTTTAGTGGGAAAATATAGAGAAGAGATCCATCAAGATTCTATGTAGACAGGATATAAAAGAACAAACTTGCTTGTCTCACAATATGGCCCCATAGAGCACCACCAAGACTGGCTTACAAGTACCAACATCCCTTGGAGAACCCGACGTTCCATTACCTTCCTAGGAAACTCCAATCTTTAGCCCAGTGGTTTTCCATCTTCCTAATACTGTGACCTTTTAATACACAGTTCCTCATGTTGTGGTGACCGCCAACCATAAAACTGTTTTTTTGCTTCATTCTCTTCCTGTCGTGAATTGTAATGTACAATGTCCGACGTGCCTGATAACTAATACGTAATCGCTGTGAAAGGGTTGTACCTGCCCCGCAAGGGGTTGTGACCCACAGGTTGAGAACCACTGCCATATCCTAATGTTTTCACAAAATTCTCCATGGCACCCGTGAGATGCTCTGATTATCGTTCTACTCCTGTGGACAGTGCACACACTTCAGGAAAACCTCTAGACCACCGCACTTGGAGCTCCCATTAGAGTTACATGCAGTGGAGACAGATGAATAACCATCCAAAACACAATAGTTTATTTTCTAAAGAAAGAAGTGCTTAGATTTTAGTTCAGTTTCTCAATGATGTCACTAGCCTGAGAAAGGGCCTTCAGTCGTCCTTGGTCCCCAGATCACCTTCTGTTTGTTTGAGAGCTTGCAGCAATAATGTCCCCAAACTTTTGAGAGAAGGAAATGTTTTCTCCAGAGCTAACATCCTGGATGTGTGTGTATCATGTGAGCTTACCCAGAGACCACAGGAAGGCCTTCTCAATGACTTGTCTGTCTACCTCAGGGTGTAACAGTTCATTTACAAGCACTTTCCCAAAAGTGGCCTCTCTGTTCTTACAATAACTTTACATCATGGATGAACACACAGACACTGACACCAACACTGGCTAATATTAATACTCTTTCATATTTTCAAACCTGCCTTTTCAGAGTGGAATCCATTTTAGGGCAGAAAATTTTTATTTCAATGAGTTCTTCACAGACTACTACCCTAAGGCAGATATAGCCAGTATTTGTAAAACATATGCAAAAAAAAAATCCAGAAAGCTATTTTGTCTGTCTTTTGAAGCAAAATGAAAGTACATCTGCAGCAAACATTTGACAGCTTCAAAGATTAAGGTCTATACCTATGGTACTTACTATATACCCAGAAGCCTTCAGAATCCCATATAAATATTAGGCTATTAATATTTATGATAAATAAAACTTCCTTATAAGCAGATGAAAGAACTCCATTTGATAATCTAATCATGCGAAACATTTGAGTCTGCTAATTTTGAGTTTCAACTCTAACTTGGACCAACGTGAAGACTTACAACCATAGAACTTTTCGGGAGAGAACTTAACCTCACACTCACAATGAGTGAGAGAAAATGAGTGAGAGATAATGAGTGAGAGATAATGAGTGAGAGATAATGAGTGAGAGATAATGAGTGAGAGATAATGAGTGAGAGATAATGCTGTCACATACCCCAGGAGCGTTGTGAACAGGGCCTGGGACAGAAGAGACTCAGCCTTTACTGTTTACTGCCCCTGTAATCTTCTCTTCCTTATCTACCTGTAGAGAACACCTAGGCATATTTGTTCATTGATCTTCCTCCTTTTGAATTTTTTAACATTTTAACTGGATTTTTTTCTTATTCTGTTTTCTTATCAAGCTTGGTCTCTCCCTAACTCCTCTCAGATCCTCCAGACCTCTCAACTCTCTCTTTCTCCAAAACAAACAAAACATAAGCAGACAAAAAAAAAATAAAATAAGAAACACACACACACACACACACACACCACAAAACACAAAAATGGAAAACAAAATATACAAGAAAGAAAAACAGTAAGACAAAAATGCCCAAACATAGCATTATGAGAGACAAAAGTCTACAAAAAATACCATTGAGTTTGTTTTGTGTTGGTGAATTAACTCCTGGTCATGTGGCCTGCATGAAGTGTGGCTAATACACAGTGAAACTCCACTGAGAAAATTAATTTTCCTTTGCAAGCAAGTTTTAGCTTCAGATAGCTTCTTGGTTAGGGGTGGGATCTTATATTCCCCCTTCTCAATGCTGGGAATCTATGCAGGCTCACTATGTTCTACCAGTCTCAGAATTCTTATGAGTATCAGTCCTGTGGTTTCTAAAAGACACTCTTTCCTTAGCATCAACAACCACCTACAGCTCTTTTATTATTATTATTATTATTATTATTATTATTATTATTATTATTATTATGATCATTTGCTTTACATCCCGCCACCCCTCTCCCTGTCAACCTCTCCTACAATCCTTCCCCATCCCCCACTCTTCCATTCCCCCATCCCCTTCTCCTTTGAGCTGATGGGGCCCCACTGGGAATCCCCCCACCCTGGCACTTCATGTCTCTGATCAGCCCACCTCCTCTTCCTTGTCAATCCTTAAGCGCCAGGAGAGAGGGGTCTGGGGTTGGATGATGAAAAGAAGACACTCCGTTTAGGACTGAGTTCTCTGAAGTCTCTCACTCTCTACACATTGCCCTGTTGTGCCTCTCTGTGTTAGTTCCCACCTACGACAAGAAGAAACTTCTCAGAGGATGACTGAGGTGTCACTGATCTCAGTTAGGATGATTTTGGCCTGGCTTCCTTCCTTTCGCTGTGAGTTTCATAATTTCATTTCTAACAGGTGAATAATAGTTCGTTGTGTAAATGAACTGCATTTTTCTTATCCACTCATCTGCCGATGAACATCTAGGCTATTTCCAATTTCTCCTATTACAGACAGAATAGCAATGAACACGGTTGGACAAATGTCTCTGTAGGACGATGTAGAGCCACTGGGGTATATGCCCAAGTGTGGTTTAAGTGGCTCTTGAGGAAGATGGGCTCCCATCCTCTTGGTTTTTATAGTAGCTTGTACAAGCTTGCATCCGACTGCTGTGACCCCACACCCTCACCAGCAGGAGCTGTCATTGATGATTCTCCATCATGATCAGTGGGAAAGGGATAGCTCTTCTTTATGTCAGGAATAAGAGCAAAGGGATATCCAGCAACGCAGACGGGAGGCTCAGTTTCTCCTTAGCAGTGTTGAGAGAGAGAGCTTCAGAGTTCTAAGATAACTGACTTCTTCGTACAGGTAAATGCTGCCGGCATCCTCTTTTAGATACTTGAATTCTGAGCCTCCTGACTGGCGTGATAACCCAGAATGAAACCCAGACAGCAGCTCTTCACTTGCTGCTGTTGTTTGCCATCAACATGATGTGCTGACAGAAACCACTTCCTCAATCAGATATTTTGAGAAAAAGACACTACTGGGTAGGAAATGTCCAAAGCAAAGAACATTTCAGAGCAAAGCAGTCCTATGTAGAGTAACCATGTGTAGTCTTCAGTTTCTTATCTACCTGTTGGTCCAGAATTTTTGCTTAAAAAAAAAAAAAAGAAAAGAAACAGCTGTGTCTGTTCTCATATCTAGTTCCTCGGGAGAAAATGACTTCTATCAATCAATCATAGCTCCAACAAATTAAGAAATAAATCACATTTGAAAGAATAGAGGGTCGGGGATGTATTTAAAAATGGGTCTAGGAAACTCTTCAGCTCAGTTCCGTGTTCGTTTGAAGTGAGCAGGAAGAATCGTTGCTTTTCCAAATAGTGAAGTCTCAGAAATCCCACGTACATAAATTTAATGGAGGAGACTTAGACGCCATAGCTCTCCAGCAAAATAAAATATCTCTTGAAACATAGCAGCAATGTGGGCGTCCCCTTGTCCCAGCTGTCTAGGACATGCCTTTGAAAGAGGCAGATCAGCCAAGCTGCATAGATTAACTCCAGACCTTCCAAGCTACCCAGAGAAGATGCTCTCTAACCTGTCGAACTGCCTGCAGGATGTGCAGTGACCTCAGGTTTCTAGCTTTCATGAGCTGTTACCCATGCTGGGGTAGGACCTGGTGATGCAGCTGTCTTTGAGTCACTCCTGCTCCTGTAAGTAAGACAGCAAAGTTCATTTGTTCAACAATTGGACTCTTAACCTTTGTGTGATCTGTCACTGGTTCCCCATCTGAGATATCTGAGTTATGTATAAACACTTGTTCAAATCTCCCCAGGAACGGTATCTCACAGCACCATAAAACGGGAGAGGCAGTACATTATTCAAATAAACCTGAGCTGAAAACTTGACCTTTTCCGGAACACTAAAACCATGTTGATTTGCCAGCAGAGCAATGAAACGTGCCACTGGCGACGTGAGTTTGAAGGAAGGGCTTGCTTAGGTAAATGTGAGGGAGACACACCACGGCCTCTTTGTTGTTCGCATCCCTCCTCTGCCTTCCCAACTGATTATACACGTTTGTCCTTCCTGGCTCGTCTGAGCCCCAACCTGTAGATATAAATAAAATGTTTTGCTCAGCGAATCTCTTCGGTCTGTCACTCTAATTACAGCTATTTTTAAATGGTGCGTGCTATAAAATAACTTAGAGCTTTTGTTCTCGGGAATTTTACATTGTTGTCTGCAGCCACATGAAGTAGTTCAACCCAATAGCCTTGTGCCCCTCACGGGGACTTCCTTCTGGTTCTTCTCGTCCCCTCTACATTGCCAACTGCACACGAGGTCACATTCTTGTTAGACAAATACACTTATGAATAGTACTAGTGCTTTAAGAATTATATTTCCTATTAATGTGGATCTAAAATACATTAGTTATGCTACTTCTCAATTCTCAATTCTCTCAAAAGAATATCCCCCCATCTTTGAATAGACATGTGTGTGTGTGTTTATTCTTCGTAAAACTATTTTATAAATTTCTAAACCCTGGAGTATGGACAGAACTTACGTTTTAAAACACTGCATTGGGTATTGTATGTACTTATATTTCAAATGTTGTCCCCTTCCCGATTTCCCCTCCACAAACTCACCATCCCATCCCCCCTCCCCGTGCCTCTATGAGGGTGCTCCCCCACCCTCCTATCCACCGACTCCGACTCCTACCTCACTGCCCTAGCATCCCCCTACACATAAGCCCTTGAAAGAGTAGCATGTGAAGTTCCCTTTCAACTGCAGTCCTGAGAGGACATATCACTAACACTTGTAGATCCCTCTACAATATCCATTTTTTTTCCACCCATAACTACCGTCCTGAGAGGACATATCACTAACACTTGTAGATCCCTCTACAATATCCATTTTTTTTTCCACCCATAACTACCGTCCTGAGAGGATATATCACTAACACTTGTAGGTCCCTCTACAATATCCATTTTTTTTTCCACCCATAACTACCGTGCTTTACCTTGGGAACCACTTGTACCTCTGTGAATTGCTGGTTTCATGCAGGTGAGGGCTGGCACAGGATGGGACAGGGCCTACGATTGGGCAGTGAGAAACTGGGGCAGGCTCGGAGTTTTGGTAAGGGGAGAGAAAGGGAAGAGGAGAAGAACCAAGATGGAGGCAGAGAAGGACGACCCAGATCCACGTGGTCTTAAATGGCTGGAGTACGGATATTTCTTAAGGGATGGATTTTTTAGGTCAATTTCTCTTATTTAGGTGAGCGGTTTGTATCGTCAATTGGCTCCGAGCTTATTGTGCAGACATTTTGTGGGGGTTTGAATTACTGATATAAATCTGATTGCTGAATTATAAGCATCTGAAGTTTTGATTTTAGCGGGTGGCTGGGTGTTTGATGCTATAACCGTTAGGGAGCAGATGCTGGGAATGTAAACAGAGCAGCAGCAGAGAGGTGCAAGAGGGTAGCTGCCCCTGGGACCAGGGGGCGGTTACTGGGAGTGTGGGCAGAGTCCGAGGCAGGGAGCCATGATAGGCAACCACTGCTGGGACTTCTGATTTTACCACCAGAGAGTTCCCTCTGGCAGAGAGACAGCCGCGAGAGGGCGGCTAGCAATGGGAGCTGAGAGACTGCACGGGCCAGAGAGTAGCTGGGGGTGGAGTGGTGCCACATTAGAACCGGCTGCAGCTGAGAAGAATATACCCTGCTAATGACGATGCCATCTAGCAAGGGTATTTGGGTATTTTTAATATTTATCGCAACAACCTCTGACCAAGTACAATGACCTATTAGGGTCCTGTGTGCATCAGCTCTGCTAAGGCGCACAGGTGCCGCTCACTGACTTGCCACTCGGATCAAACTTCAGTGTCTCACGGAGAGTGAACAAATGAACCACACAGGATCAGTTTGTCACACCACCGCGTGCCGCCTCAGATCCTCAGGAATTCAGAATCCAAGTCAGATAAGGGCAGCCACCTGAAATGGGTAGCACCAAGTCAAAACTCCAGTGGCTAATCTGTAACAGCTACATAAAAAGTTAGGACTACAGCACCAATGTGCTTAGTCAAAGTACAAAGGTAACTGCATTCTTCAACCTTTCCTCGTGTGATAGTTCCCTAAGAGCAGAGTGCGCACTGAGGAATCCTAGCCAGAGAAGCAAGAGCAAGCAACAGCAAGTCAGACAAATACGGAGCAAGTGGATTAAATAAACCAGACGGGGATGACTGCACGGAGGAAAGTAACCAACCCAGTGACTAATAAATCCGTTTAAATTCCCTCTATCGGACTGCAGCATACACAGTACATGTGAAGGAGCCTGTTTATGGATAACCAGATTTCTGTTGGAGCCAGAACTCAATCGAGCAAATACAGCAGAGTTTGTAGAAACAACAGAAGTTGCCGACAACAGGGTAGGAACCTCAAGGCCGCAGAAAGCAGAGAGCGAGCTTTAAACCGACACTTATGCGAACTGGGAAGAGGGGACAAGGCAAAGTCGCTTTGTTAACACTCTCATAAGGAAAAGTGGGCAGGCGAGCAGACAGCTGGGTCACTCGCAGGCTCGCCAATTGAGCACGGGGCCCTGGGTCTGATCCCCAGAGCCCGTATGTGGTGCTTAACCTTGATGGTCAACTTGATGAGATTTAGAATCACCATGGCAACGAGTCTCTGGGTATGTCTGTGACGCTTTGGGGAAGACTCACTCTAAATGTGGGTGGTACCATTCCATCAGCTGAGATCTGAACTGAATTGGAAATGAAGCGACCTGAACACAACTATACACTGCTTGGTGTTTCCTGATCATGAATGGGCCAGCTGCCTCCTGTTCCCATTGCCCAAATGGTCCCCGTGCCAATGGACTTCATCCTCGGGAACAGTAAACCAAATGCCTTCCAGAGGGAGCTTCTGTCACAGCTACAAGACAAGCAGCTAATGCACACCTTAAGAAGCAGAACGGCATTGCTGTGTACTTGTGAACGAAGCACTGGAGAGTGAGGGGTAGGTGGAATCCCAGGGCTTGCTGGCCAACCAACTAAATCTAATCCAGGAACTCAGGCCAGTGAGAGATGCTCTCTCCAAAAAGGAACTGAATGGTGTCTGAGCAAGAGAAAGAATACTCAAGGTTGCCATCTGACTGTCCGAGGCATGCGATCCCCAAATCACATGAACTCACATCTGCACACGTGTGCGCTGGCATACACATACACACAAAAAGTGAACCTATTTTAGAGGTAAACCTGCGGTCTTAAAGTTTGCTAAGTGAGATTCCTAAACGAAATCACTAATCATTAAAGCATCTATTGCTGCTCAAAATTGCAATTTAACATATGTTAAAACTAGTTTTGATAGTTTAAAAGTAAAATATAGCAAATATGTATAACGTTTCTTTATGTTTCCCAGTTCCTAACTGGTGGCATCGTACAGCTGAACTAACCGGTAGAGATGGATTCTGACTCCTTTGGCTTGACTCCTCATGTAGGTGGTCGTTAAATAGCTTTAGTCTAGTAAAATTGTTTTATTATACATCATTTTTTTATTTACTCCAGACCCATTTGGCTCCACTGACTCAAGCCAATAGCAGTGAGTCTTAAAGTGGTCAAATCTCTTAATAGCTTAATTAGCCTTATTTTCTTGTAAGTCCTCAACTTGCCCCTTTAAATATTAACCCATTTTCTCAAAAAGGAAAAGAAAGAAAGAGAAAAAGAAAAAGAAAGAGAAAGAAAGAAAAGCTTTAAAACTTCTGCGACTACAAAGCTGAATCAAAGCACAGGTCATGAACACAGAATAGTAGGTCAGTTGCATTACACACAAAGAATATTCAGTACATTCATTTATGTAGTGAAATTGCTGCTTTGTGCTATATAAGCACATATAAGAAGCCAAATGACTTACTAAAATTTATTTCTAAGGGTTAGAAGTAAGTACCAATTCCTAGAAATAAAAAGGAGTAAGGGTCCAATTATCTTAAAAATAAAATGTATGAAAAGACCAACAACATAAACGATAAAAACATGAACAAACACCACCCCCCCCAAAAAAAAACCAAAAATAGAAAAAAAGTGTCTGACTATGTACAAGGTGCCTATGACAGAACAGGAAAAATCTTTGAGGTAACCAACTCCTTACAGCTCCTGTCTTCCTTTTTAAAAAAGTCTAAAATGAATAATTTATAAATCCTTATTTTCAATATGAATAAAACAAGTCTATGGAAACCTGAACAATTTACTTGTTTGAAAGTTAGCAAAGAGTCTTGGAGTCAGAGATGCTAGAAGCTGTGAATTACACAGAAAATGGAGGCTGTGATGGTAAAGAGAGCTAGGGAAGCCACTGACACAAAAGGAACTCTAATAAAGTCAGACAATGAAGAGTGAAAAGGAGGCCCAACAAAACATGAGATTCCCCTTCACTGTCTCTCAAAGAACTGAAGTAAGTTCACTGACACAAAGCCATTGCCAAGTGAGATTAGTCAGAAAGCACTGAATTCTTGCTGTGTCTGAGGAAGATGTATCCTAAGGGAATAGTGACTAAGCACCCCAAGCAAGAGTCATGCCATGAAAATAGCTGTACTGCTTCATAACGTAACTGAACATTGATATAAAACTCCAAAGGCCACCGAGCTACTGTGTGGTGTTCTCTATAACGATACCAAGAAGCAACACAAGAAATTGTGGATAGAATGCTTCTCCTGGTCTCAAAACACAACCAGGCTATACATGCCTAAGGCATAAATGTCAGGAGATATCCCATGCCCAGGTCGCAGAGCAAGAGAACATGGCAATTAACATAGCACATATAGTTCTAGTGGCCATTTTTGTCTCTACTAAGAAACAGGGGGCAAGATGACAGGAAGGAATTTTTTGGATGGGAAGAAAGAAAATCCAAGAATTGATATATTTTAGCATTTTACGGTTGGAAAAGCAATGCTTAAGAGGTATTTTCAGCTTTGTGTTTCTGAAGGAAACACATTTCCCAGGCAGCCAGCACTGAGATATCTAGACCGAATCACTTCCTGTAATAAAGCTCAGCATAGCTGGAACACATCAGCAGTGTATAGTCTAAAAACCTCGGTGGGGGAAAAAGGCAGAAGGACATGACTGTGTGATCTAGGCACTTGAGTCCTCAGATGAAGTCCTCCTCCATGGACCTATGCATCGCCATGATACAATAGAGTCAAGACTTAAACAAACATGGCCACTATGCTCTGAGCCGAAGCAAACTCTTATCTACCTGCGCCCACTGAGGCAGTATTATAAGACACGGTTAATGGTGTTGCTACGATCAAATATGTGCTGAGTTTAGAAGATATGATTCACAGAATATGAAGAATTTTGTTGATAATTTTTATGTCAACTACATTTTAAAATGATAAAATATCATATGCATTGTGTTAAATAGTTTATTATTAGAAATATTTTTCTTTCTTTTTTAAACATAATCATCATTTTAAGCCTTTGAGATTTTATAGTTGTATACACTGAAATATGATCATATACACCCCATTGTACATTCTCCAACTCCTCCTATATTTCCTCCAATGCCTCCCATCTTAACTTTGTCATTCTCTTCTTCTTCTTCCTCCTCCTACTTCTCCTCCTTCTTCTTCTTCCTTCTCCTCCTCCTCCTCCTCCTCCTCCTCCTCCTCCTCCTCCTCTTCTTCTTCTTCTTCTTCTTCTTCTTCTTCTTCTTCTTCTTCTCCTTGTCTATTCTCCTCCTTCATAACCCTAGTAAGTTATTTTTTAAAGCCCATACGTGCCTGGGTATGAAAGCATCCATTGGGCATGGAGCATGAGAGTCTTAGTAGTGGCCATACCTCAAACTCAGTGGTTCTACCTCCCTCAGCAACTATCAATTGCAAAAGCTCCCCAATAAGGGGGTGAGTCCTAGAGAACACCACCCATCTATACGTGACTCATGACCTATTTACATATACAGTGCTAAACTATAACATCTTTTTCTTTTCTTTTCTTTTCTTTTTTTCGGAGCTGGTGACCGAACCCAGGGCCTTGCGCTTGCTAGGCAAGCACTCTACCACTGAGCTAAATCCCCAACCCAAACTATAACGTCTTTATGGTATTTGAACAGAAGAAACAGTCAAAGGGACATAAATGTTCTCTGAAACCAAGTACTGGCTTGAGAATAAGCAGTGTCACACAATCCTGAAACATTTACAGGCTGAAGGCTCTATTTTCAATATGTGTGCAAAATTAGGAACTATGTTATCCTGCATAGAATAACGTATAGGGCAAAGGAATATATCATCTACTTGGAAACTACTAGGACTTTGAAAAGAACAACAGAAAGTGGGCTGATAGAATTATGTAAATCATCCTTACTCTGACATCTCGACTAATTATAGGCTTGTGAAGATTCTGAGTACTCAGATGTCAACACTTAGTGAGATGCACTCAAAGATGGCTCAGCAAATCCACTCCAGATACATCATCCCTAACTAGAACGAGCCTAAAACAACCCATCAGTGAAGTTCTATCATATGCTGAGGAAGGGCGAGCTGTAGTGTCCTTTTTTATTCCTATCTACTGCACAGCAAGGAAGCAGTGGTGGACGCCTCCCAAATTATGTGGCTGCTTAGACTCCAGATGTGGTCAAATTCAGATGCACAAGGCTGAGTCTGGAATAGAGTGGTGAGACAGGAGCATTCCTGCTGCAAGATCACGTCTGTAGCTGCTAACTTGGAAGAACAGCGCTTGGCTCTAAAGCCTTCCAAGAGCAGA
Source organism: Rattus rattus (assembly GCF_011064425.1). Taxonomy (NCBI): domain Eukaryota; kingdom Metazoa; phylum Chordata; class Mammalia; order Rodentia; family Muridae; genus Rattus; species Rattus rattus. Next base: position 169,011,635 of record NC_046157.1, on the reverse strand, counting down.
GTAGCAGCTCTGTGGCAGCTTCCGTGAAGGTTTGGGAGTCATCAGAACTCAGTTCCATATCTCTGTCTTCGACTGCTTGTAATAACGGGCTTTGTGATCTGAACACTCCTGTGGCCATGTCAGGCAGAGACAAGAAGAATCCCGGAAGCTCACAGAATGGACAGTCAGCATCTGCATTGAAAAACATCCAAGAAAGCTTTCTCGAAGCAGACCACAGTTGACTTAAGATTTGTCCTCTGGCCTCGTGTGTACCATGGAATTCATGCATCCACAGTCTGTCTGTCTGTCTGTCTGTCTGTCTCTCTCTCTCTCTCTCCCCCTCCCTCCCTCTCCCTCTCCATCTCCCTCTCTCTCCCACACGCAAACACAGAGTAGGGATGGAGAGAGGAAGAAATAATATGTAGCCTGTAAATTTGCTGTAGGCAAATTAAGTATGAAAATTTAGAACGATAATTGATAACAACTATCAGCTGTTAGAATTTTAATATAAGCTACTATGATTTTAATTCATAGTTGAAAATGAACAGAATTTGCATAGCAAGTAAAGTTTTGGTCAGAGGTGAGGCTGTAATAAGTTTCCTTCTCATGAAGACCCAAGAAGACTATCTTTCGGGGGGCCATATTTTATTTATTTACATTTTAATGTTATCCCTTTCCCAGTTTCCCCTGAAACCCCTATCCCATCCTCCCTCCCCTGTTCTACGAGGTGTGCCCCCCACCCTCCTATCCACTCCCGCCTTCCCCTGAGCCCCAGCATTTCCCTACACCCAAGGAGACGAAGTTAACTTGGACTGAGACACTAACGGGAAGCTGCAAGGCATCTTCTGTAAAGTCTCGAGAGGCGGTAACTACGGTAGGTAAGAGTGAGAACATCTGGGAAAGAGAAACTTGTCACCTGCTAATATTCCTGGAAGCTAATTGCTTGGGACTGTTCAGGAAAAAGTGTGCAGATGGAGAAGCCACAAATAGAATCGTCTCATTAAAAATAACACAGAAAGTAAAACGGGCAAAGAATCCTCTTGCTTCTTCGTTCTCAGACTAGAACCTTAATGTTGGCTGAACTGCCATTTTCAAAGATTTCTTTCTCAACTTAGATGGCGGAGAACATTAGTCGATTCTTTAAATAGCCTTTGAGCCTCTATGTTCCACACTCTAGGCTAGGAACTGGGAACAAAGTGTGACCAAGCAGCTCTGTGCAGGACTTGAAGTTTCAGTGGTGCAGGCAGAAGGAGTCAAGATGAGGCAGAAAATAGTCAACCTGGGGAGACAGTCCATGAGGTGAATAGGAGTTGGTGGGACAATATTTCCATAATGCTTTAGTCCTTTATTCTTGATGTATGTATTTATTATTTGGGAATTTTATATGTGAACACAATCTATCTTTATAATAGCCACTCCAATTCCTCCCACCAATTCCACTAAGACCACAACTAACACATCCTCTGTTCAATTTCATGTGTGTGTGTGTGTGTGTGTGTGTGTGTGTGTGTGTGTGTGTGTATTTATATTCCAGGTAGTGTTATCCATATGTACATAGGTATAGAGCATTCACTGGAGCATGGGTAACCTACAGTGGCTACACCGCAAAAGCAAGTGACTCTCCCTCCTCCAGAAGGCATTATCCATTAGCATCTCCCGAGCTAATGGTGGGTCCCCAGAAGCCCTTCCCCAGCCAAGCTAGAATTTGGGCTGAATTGTTCTTGTGCCGGTAGACACAGCTACTGTGGGTTCCTGCCTGCTACAGTGAAGTCTTATCTGGAAGACAGCATCCCATAGCACCCCCCCCCTTACCCTCTGGCTTCGTTTTGTACTTCAGCCTCCTCTCAGAATGCCCTTTGACAGAGGGCACAATATAGCAAGCACCAGAGAAACGATGCCATGAGCTAGCCTCCAAACATTAGGACACTGTGATGGCTTATCTTGGTTGTGGATTTGACTGCGTCTGGAGTCACCAAAAAGACAAAATGGATGGGTACATCTGTGAGGGGGCTTTCTTTTATTAACTAATCATTTTATTTGTTTACATTTCACATGATATCACTCTCCCCGGTTATCCCTCCAGAAACCACCATCGCATCCCCCTTCTCTCCCCTCCCCTTTGCTTCTATGAGGGAGCTACTCCACCCACTCACCACTCCTGCCTCACAGCTCTAGCATCCCCTAAGCTGTGGCATCAAATCTTCACAGGACCAAGGGCTTCCCCTCCCACTGATGTCAGATAAAGCCATCCTCTGCTACTATGTATCTGTAGCCATGACTCTCAATATATACTCTTTGGTTGGTGGTTTAGTCGCTGGGAACTCTGGGAGGGTCCAGTTAGTTGTTATTGTTGCAATCCCCTTCAGCTCCTTCAGGTCTTCCCATGAGGGGCTTTCTTGATCAGACTATTTGAAGTAGGAAGGTCCACCATAAATGTGGCAGAAGCTTCCGATGGTCCCAGATAAGGCACAGAGGAGGCGTTTTACTTTATACTTGTTTGCCTCCACATGTGCTGATAATGCCCTGTATACTATGGCTACCATTGCTGCTTTCTCTGTTGGTATTAGAACTGGCTTCTTCGGGCTTCCAACATAGACTGAAGACCGACAGCTTTCCAAGTATCATCCAGACCTACAGTGTCTAATAGAAATACTGAGAAAGCCAGCCTTGTAGGCTGAGCAACCCCTCTCTAGGAGTCAGCCATTGTTGAACTACCCAGAACTGTTAGTGTAAGCCAACCTTAGTGTACGTGCATATCGCTTGGTTCTGTTTTCCTAGAGAACCCTCACTAATTCCTAAAGGAATTCTAATTGTCACTGCAAGTTTATGGTAAAGTTCTAAGTGTCACACAAACATATTCTTATGTGATAAGGCCCCACCACTCAACTTGCTCAATGCACATCTCCTACAGACAAGGGCAACAGTTGTGCAGCACAACGTAACCTTCAAATAAAGACACTCGCATTGGCAAAGTACCAACACCTGCTTTTCTGGTCCTCTTCAAAATTGTGTCAATAATGTTATTTATAGGAGCCTCTTCAAAAAAACACACGTTGTGTTTAGTATCAGGCCTCTTCCAGCTCCCTTCTAGGACAGTTCCTTAACTTTTAAAAGTAACGGTCACTTATCTTATTGTGACCATCTTGAAGACATTGAGTATTGTAAAAATTTACTCGTGGCCTATTAAAGAGTAACAGAATGGAGCTGTATTAGTCTGTTTGCGTCCCAGCTGATAAAACCCAACCTCTATTCTCACTATTATAGCTAATATTCATTTCCGTCATTGATGTCCCCCAGGCTTCTTTCTGAAGTTCCTCCTTATGCCCTATGTCTAGTGAGTAGTTTTACAGAGAATCCTCTTCTTATTTGAACCAAGTGCACAAGTAGCTTTGGCTTCACTGTGGTGTTTCAGGCATACACATCACTAGAGTTGGCTTCTATTGGCCTCTTATTCTTCACTATTCCCCTGTGCTTCCTTCATTCTTCTTGCTGGCCCCTTTGTTTCCTCAAATAGTCCTCTCTCTCTCTCTCTCTCTCTCTCTCTCTCTCTCTCTCTCTCTCTGTCTGTCTGTCTGTCTTTCTCTCCACCCTACACCCTACCACTCTCTGCCCTGGCACACTCCGTTAAATCAGATTTTTACATACAAGAAAGCATTGTATCTTCTCCTCTCCCCACTACTCTCTTACATCTGTTCTTTCACTCAATTTTTAATTTATTCCCCCATTAAATTTATATTATTCCAATATTTATATTATTCATATCTATTCCTCTTACTTTATTATGTGGCATTTTATCTACTACTATCATCTCCTTTGCTTTTTGACAAAATGATATTCCTTGTACTTTCCCTTCTTCAGCCTTGGAATTAGCCAATTTGTCAAGAAGCTCGTTCTTTCTGACTGAAAAGAGGAGTGTCATCAGCTACTTAATAGGTATCTTGTCCAGAGTCAAAACCTTCCTTGGCCAATCCAACAAAATCCTGTCTCAAAAACACACACCTGTAAGAGGAAAACGACAACTGAAGTCAAGGTCTAGAAATTAGGGTCCTCCTTGATATTGAAGCATTTCTCGTATCAGACTCCGTCAACAAACAAAGCAACTGATCAAGTATGGGTGTACAAACACACATATACACATATAAGTATTTTTATTTACGTATTTATGGAATGTGAATCGCCCAAAGTTATTCGAATTTTTAATTCCTGAGCTTAAGAATATTATCGTTTCAGGGAAAGAAAGAAAGAAAGAAAGAAAGAAAGAAAGAAAGAAAGAAAGAAAGAAAGAAAGAAAGAAAGAAAGAAAAAAAAGGAAGGAAGGAAGGAAGAAAGAAGGAAGAAAGAAAGAAAGAAAGAAAGAAAAAAAAGAAAGAAAGAAAGAAGGAAAGAAAGAAAGCAAGCAAGCAGGCAGAGGGCCCTTTTAGATGCAGCCAGGAACTTTGTGATTGAGAAGGTTATCAGGAACCACTTGGGTCCGCCCAATTACAAGGGTTCTGGTACAATAGAAGCAACAAAATAGAAGAAGGGATGTTCAAGGAAAGTGTGGGTCAGAGCAAGGCAGTACCACAAATGCCAGCAGGTACTCAGAGATGGGAAACTCTTGAGGATGGATTCTTCCAGGAGCTGCTGGAAGGAATTATCCTTGCAAGAGCCTGGCTTTTAACTTAATGAAACCCATATACCTGTGGAAAAAAACAAATTCCAGTTGCCTTTAACGTCATAGTTGGTAGTAATTTATCAGAGAAGCTCTCTCAGTTTAACTCACTGTCAATCCTCTCATGAAACCTGTTAGTTTCTGATGTTCCATACTAAACAGTCATACTCCTTGTTCCTACGAGAACATCCTCATTAAACCTCTGGGCTCTGATATTCAGTGCTTTGTCCCACTAAGTACTTCGAAGAGAAACTCCCTCTCCCTGCCACACTGAGACTTCAGAGATGACCATGAGCCACATGGATACTCTGCCATCTAGGTTCCACCTTGCCATACTCTACACCAGCCTGCCCTTCTGTGAATATCCTCCTCTTCGCCAGTCCACTCCACCGCAAGTACAACTTTACAATGTTTGCAACCAAGAGATTTTATTCTCTCTTTCTGCTGTAAAAAGCCATGCAATGCATTCAAACCAGAGAATTTGGACCAGTAACCAGACATTGACATGCGAGTCACAGAGGTCGGGTGTTCATGCTTGACATTGCCAATTCCTTCTTCCCTTCTCCAAAAACAAACAAACAAACAAAAAAAGACCAATTAGGCAACGTTTCAGCTATAGAGGAAAATGAATAAATAGCCTCTGAGAAATGGGGGAAGACTCAAGAAAGTCATCTATGAACACCAGAAGCACCATGTTGCTCTAAGGGTTGGTTCACTAGTCCCCTGCCTAAGGTGAACGCCACCCCCAGGCACTCAGAGACTCTGACTAGAATCTTTGTGCACACACGTAAGTTATTATCCGGCAAGTTATCACTCAGTTATTTAGGGAAATTTCCAAAATGAAAGATTTTTTAAATCGGAAAACAAAAGCATCTAATGTCTATTCGTCAGGCGTAAGAGGAAGGCAATAAGGGAAGCAGACCTTCTTGCCTCACTTTTCTTTGGAAGATTTGACCAGGTGATTAAAAAAGGCATTAATCAAGAGCAACTAAACTATGGCAACCAGAAGACGGGGACTCATTCATCATCGAGCTGGAAAACTCACAATACAGATTAGCATAGCTGGACCAGGATCGGGAAGGAAATAACAATATTATAGACCCCCTGATGAGGAAGAAAAACTATTGCAAGCTACAATGAAAAAAAGAATATTAGAATAAGTACTTAGAAAAAATATACATTGAAACATAGTAACAGAAAAAATGAAAATTATATAAAGAATTCATATTATTTCTGAGCCATTTAACTTAGCAAAAATATAATTATTCCCCTTGTCGTTATAACCCAAATCTTGACTTGGAATCAAAATTGTTTTACAACTATATTAGCGTAGAGATGAAAATGAGGAAGTTTTAAGAGTTATAGACACTCATTCTTTCTCCCCATACCCAAGAATTTAACCAACTACAGATTTTAAAAAAAATATTGAGAAAAATTTCATCAAATGCCCACAGATATTTTTGTCATCTTTTAAATAACACAGACATTGCAATCATTTATATAACATCCATTTTATATTAAGTATTTTAAGCAGCAGATGGATTACTGGCAGCTGTATATGGAGTATATACAAGTACTATGGAAGTTTCATTTTATAGAAGGAACTTGAGCATCTGTAGATTCTAGTCTTCAGGACTCCCTCGGAATAAGTCTCCCACACATATTCAAAGATGGCCATATTCATTTGCCAATGTCAGGTAATTTAAAGACAAAAACACCGCTGGTGTAGTATCCAGTTTCACAGTACTCATATACTGTTTCCTTTCTGGTGGTTTCATCTATACCTCACCCTGAACCCCAACCCCAACCTACACATCTTTGTCAGGCTCTCCAAAACTAAGAGGAAACCTAGTCTGCGTGGTCCACACGTCCTGCTTGCTCTTGTGGGTTACCAATATGCTCCTCTGACTTCGAGAGAATTACAGTTCCACATGGAACAGAAGATACCTTTCTTGGAGAGCACCAATGGCCTCAATGACAAGATTCCACGCACAGACAAGTCAATCCCGTGAGAACTCTGACCCCAGGGAAACAGGAGATAGAAACAACGATTACTTCACCTCCTACCCACGTGCTGCTTACGACGGGCTCGCTCACTCATTGCAACGGTCACACATGCAGAAGTCACACAGCAAGGTGACAGGGCCGCTATACGCCTGTGGGGTGGTCATCACATGCCACCGATGCTTTTCCCCAACGGCATTGCTAACATTCCCTGTTCTTCATTCTCACATCCAAGGGTCAAAAGAGTAATCCCGAGTTAACCCAATCTTGAAGGATCATTACATACGGGATCTATACTCGACAGAAAGGGACTGACAGACTAGGGTTCTCGAGGAGAATGAGACATATCTTCCTAATTTTCTTTGTGTCTTGTGATTTCACACCAATTTTCATGGATAAGTGTCATAAAGTAACCATTAATTTAAAAGTTAACGCATGAAATCTACCACATAGTCATGCCAAACAACTTCTAAGAGAACTTCTAAGAGTCTTTCAGAGATTTCCCATATGCAAAAGCTAAAATTATTTTAATGATGTGTCAAGATGGTTGCTACAGGTGGGACATAAACTTTATATTCATGTGCCTCTTATAGACTATTCTTTAAAAATAAAAGTCCTACCTCTTTTTTTTTTTTTTTTTTTTTTGACAAATGAGGGAAAAGGTCAATTTCAGATCAATACCTGCCAGCATCTTGCTTCAAGTGCTGTGTTTTGAAATGGCCGCAAGTGCTTTACAGCAGAGGATCAAGCCAATCTATGGACTTAACCTAATGAATTATAGAGGAAGAGAATAGGCTTTAAAAAAAAAAAAACCAACCTGTTTTATTTTTATACTGTCTTTTGAAAAATGGAACGCAGGGTGGAATTAATGATTTAATTAAACCACTTAATGTTTTATTAAAGCCGGAATGGCCCAGAGTTCCTGTCTGACCCTCAGCTTATCAATAAAATCCCTCATTTGTTTTTGTTGGAGAACTCCATAGTATTAGATGTCTGTATATTTAGAGCCTCTAATTGGTTTCAAGAAATCACATAAACACTTGCATTTCAAAACCTCTCTGTTGGAACTAAAAAAAAAAAAATCTATTGAAAATAAAATCCAGGGCAGGATGCGAAACTCGACTTGGTCACCATTTCCCACAGAAAGCTTTGTCCCTGCCCTCAGAAGACAGAGGCTCTAGGCTCCCACTGCAGCAGCCGTGTGGTTGGACCCTGAGGGAGGAGAGAAGAGCCAAGAGAGATGAACCTCACTAGAGCTTGTTAGCCTTTTCCTTTTCTAGGGAGTGTATCCTTTCTCACTCCTGCCTCGCCCAATTCTGTATCCAACCTAAATGGACTGATTACTCACTGGAAGTGAATGGCCAGGTCGACAACAGTGGGAGAGACCAGCAAAGATACACAGAGCCTGTCCATTTTCATTCTAAACAACGTTATTAGACAGGAATTGGCCTGGTACAGAATGAAGGAGTTAATGTGATCTGGTACGCAGGCGCTCTCCGCCATCAGCTCGCCCAAGATAAGGCTTCGTGTATGGAGCTTAATTTGTAACACCGGAATGCTCTGACGCTATAGAACGGAGTGTGTAGACCAGGGGTTCTCAACCTTCCTAATGCTGTGACCCTTTAATACAGTTCCTCATGTTGTGGTGACCGCCATCCATAAAATTATTTTGGTGCAACTTCATAACTGTAATTTGCCACTGTTGCGAGTTGTAAGGTAAAGACCCTAGATTCAGAATATCTGAAATGCAACCCCAGGAAAAGGTCATTTGACCTTTAACACACATACGCAAAGGGGTTGCAACCCACAGGTTGGAAAACACTGCCATGGACCCCTAATGTTACAAAAGTGAGGGCTTTTGCCCTAGCCAGCCCTATCAATACTTTTGCTTTGGTCTCTGTACTGCTAGAGGGGAATTTTCCAGACAAAAGTTGCCAGTTTTACCCAGACAGGACAATCTGTTCCTGTGCTGCGGGCCTCTGTGTCAGAGATCAAAGCTTCCGTCCGTGGGTCATCTGCCCACTGTCTTAGAGCCAGTGCCTTCTGTGGGCGCTCACTTCAAAGGAGAACCCAGACACACAAAGAATGCTTGGTCAGATTCATGAGTCACACCAGTGCTGCAAACTCATTCTTCCTACGCTTCGGACTAATACGTTTTTATGAGATTTGTTTCAAATGAAAACTCTTTGGAGCTGCAGGCTTCAACTTCCGTGGTTTGGGAAAATACTGACCAACAGGCAGGAGAATGTAACGGGCTGGTATTGAGATATTACTCAGGAGTGTTGGGGGTAGCACCTTGGCCCTTCTGCTTGTAGGCCCTCCTCTCAGAATTCCTTGCCAGTTGCCTGGTGTTGCTTTCCGCCCCTCGCCTTTATTTCCTTCGGCCACATGATTCTGTGTCCTTCTTGTCCTGGCCATTCAAACCTGGCTGAGGCCTGTGTTGTCATTCCTCTCTTGGCTTCTTCTGAGGACCCACTGGCAGAATAAAAACCAGTATCTCCCATGCCCTTGGCAGTTAACAGTTAATGTGAAGATGTATATGTAATGTGCACACCATATACATGTGTTGGTCAGTTAATGCGCCTCTTCCCCCGGAACATAGATGTTTTTGATCTCAACTAAAACTGCAAATACATTCTCTAGGGGAAAGGGCAGGTAGGGGAGGCATTGATATGAGGAGAGAACTGAAGTTCCCCTGAGCAAACACTAACCTCACTTCTCCGTTTCCCTCCTTGTTCTCTGGCCCCAAAGGCCACTCCCCTGAGCCAGCAACATGACATATATGTTTTTCAAATTTTATCCATACACACACACACACACACACACACACACACACACACACACACATATATATACAGAAATAGCACACTGTAGATATTTCTTTGCCACTTTCTTTTTTAATTCAACATTAAATTTTTGAGCTATGCCCCTGATGGTTTATATAGCTCTAGGGCTTTGCAACTCCTATTTTTGTAAAGAATCCCCAATTGCTTGCTAAGGAAGAAATACTGTTTGCTAGGTCTCTAGTGTTAAGTTCACCACCCCATCCGCAGTAAGTCCCTTCGTAAATACAAGCGCTGCTAGAAACTGGGAACTGCTCTGACATAGTAGAAGGACTTTTTTTTTTTCAGTAAATCCCAGGTTTGCAACTGAGAGAGAAAGCTTCCCTTAGTAGGTTTAAACAATTCCATGCTCACAAAAAGCATTTCTCCTGCAGGCTAAATTAAGGCACGATGAAAGATCGATCTGAGAAGACGCTTTGGCTTTGGGATTTTTTTTTTTTTTTTGCCTTTTCTTGTGGTTAGAAATCAGATACGTTTTCCCCCAAAGCTCTTGCCAGCGTGTGCAGCCTGCTGCAGGAGTTAAATAAAAGTCAATAAGGAGGCCAGTCAGTCCCTTAGTAATACTCTCTCCGCTCAGATGACCTATTTTGGGCAAAGCTTTGCTCACACCCTTCCTGACACCTTTCCAGAAAATATTCAAACAGGGTTCCTATTGTTCTAAAGCCTTTTCCTCCACTGATGCTCAAGAGGGTCCATCCCCCTGCAGCTCTGAAGCCCCCCTGCCTCTTTGTGTTGATGCAGACTGGAAGACTCATGCCCTACTGACAGCTTCAGGGATCATTTTCAGACATCATCCATTTAGTTTTGGTTTGTTTTGCTTCCTCAAATGTTTTTCCCCACCTAGAAGAATCACCTAAAATATTATTATTTATTCTATGTGTGGCAGTGTCTTGTCTGTGTACCACTGCTGCTCACGGAGGCAAGATCTGGGTTTGGTGCTGGCAATGGTCGTGAGTCACCATGGGGAGGTAAGGAATCAAACCTGGGATGGCTGGAAGAGTAGCCATTTCTCCAGTCCCACGCCTAGAATTTTAATGAAAACTCCTGGGGAAAAAATTACCCTGTGTGTGGTGAGGACAACATATATGTATCAGACAGCATGCTGCGGTTGTTAGTATCTGCCCTTACCCTAGAGTCAGCTCCTTGAATGACCCCAGAGTTTGTTGACCTGTCCTTTGCTCTACTGATGTTTCTAAGTGTTTTACCTGCTATATCCACATTGTCTCTTCTCCCTCTCCTCCCGCCTGCCTCCCACTGTCCCAGTCACAAACCCACTTATCCTGTGTACAAATGCAGGTTAAAACGCTCTGTGCTATGATTTTAGGGACCATAAATCTGTTCCTGTGCTCCTTGGTAGAGAGAACTCCTGTGTATGGTTGTTGAGAGGATAAAAATTGCACTCACTAGTGAGATAAAACAAGGATAGAATGAGGGTGAATGGACGAGCAAACTGCAGAAAAGGGCACCTTTCTGTACACCCACTCAGTCTGATCGGCCCACTCCCCAACCTGCACGTGTGTCTTTCCCTTTTGCTGTGTGCACTCTATGTCAACATATTTCTCTCAATCCTCCATGGTTAAGATGCATAGACGATAAAAGGAAGAATTGCCAGCTTTGCAAGCATCCACACCAAATGCCCTGCAGAATCCCACAGCTGGAAACTCGATGTGTGTGCGTGTGCATGCGTGCATGCATGCATGTGTGCGTGCGTGCGTGCGTGCGTGTGTGTGTGTGTGTGTGTGTGTGTTTATGTGTACCAGTTTTTTTCTATTTTATACTTCCTAAAAAATAAAAATGAAAATACCAAACCTCCTTCCGTATATGAACGTATGTTATTGCATTGCAAAGATAATAAAATAATTTTCTGCTAATGTGCTTCCAAAAGAAATGCCCAGTCACCAGCTCATACTGAAGGAACCCAAACTGGGATTATTTTGGGTGGGGGAGGCTTTTATTTTTCATTATATATTCATTGCACACGGCTCTGTATTACATACGAATAGTTTCATACAAATATATATCAGATATTCAACACATATAATATATATATAATATAAACATATATAATATTTTTCTGCCTTAAACTGCTCCCATTCATCCCCTTGTCCCCTAAAGGGCTTTACTTCCAATCTCGTGTCATATATACACACACAATTATATAGATCTATATTCTACAAACCTACGTAAAATACAGAAGTCACATATACTATTTGTCTTTCTGAGACTAGCTCAACTTTCTTCCTTTTTAATTTAATTTTAGTTTTTTACTTATCCACATCACATCCAGCTCCCTGCCTCCCTCCTGGTCACCCCCTCCCGCAGTCCTTCACCCTTTCCTTCTTCCCCTTTCCCCTTCTCCTCTGAGTGGGTGGTACCCCCCTGGGTGTCTCCCAACTCTGGCAACCCAAGTCTCTGTGAGGCCAGATGCTTCCTTTCCCACTGAGGCCAGACACAAGGCAGCTCAGCGAGAAGAACACATCCCACGTACAGGCGACAGTTCTGAGGTAGCCCCTAGTTCCAATTGTTCTGGACCTACATGAAGACCACAACTGCTACAAATGAGTGGCAAGGCCTAGGCCCAGCGTGTCTATGTCCTTTGGTTGGTGGTTCAGTCTCTAAGAGCCCAAGGGTCCAGGTTAGTTGATTCTGTTGGTCTTCCTGAGGAGGTCCTATCCCCTTCAGGTGCCGCAATCCCGTCCCTGTTCTTCCGTAAGAGTCCCCAAGCTCCATCCATTGTTTGGCCGTGAGTGTCTGTGTCTGTTTAATGCCGGTGAAGGAAGGGATTTGCTAGCAAAGGTGGAAGCAGCAAGGTGAGAGAAGGACCTTCCTTTGTCAGCAGAAGGGATGGTCCAGACTAAAGGTCGATCTCCACACCTCCAAAGATCCGGATAGATGGTGTGCCTTCCATCTTCAAATGATTTAATTAAGAAAACTTCCCCACAGATGTACCCAGTCACTTGGGCCTTAGCTAATTCCAGATGTCGTCAAGCTGACAACCGAGGACCGTCATCACAACTCCCTGGCAGTATTTCCTCCACAGCTCCCGACAAAGTGCTTGTACTTCCATCAATCCTGCTGTTGAATCCTGTCTGCTGCCCCACGAATCCTTAACAAATTCCACCTTGCTATCTGCTTCTGAAGAGTTTGTAAAAACATAATAAATAAAACTGAACAACACACAACAGGTTAATAATATAGCAGCTCTCATAGCAACAGAAAGGAATATACAGCAAAACAAAAATAAAACAAAAATTACCCTGATACTGTAAGTAAAAAAAAAAAAAAAAAAAAAAAAAAACCTAGTAAAAGGAGCTTGGGGAATTTTATGGAAGAATAGGAGGAAGGATTGCTGGTCCCGAAGGGGATAGGAGCTCTACGGGAAGATCAACAGAGTCAACTAACCTGGAACCTTGGGGCTCTCAGAGTCTGAATCACCAACCAAAGAACACACACAGGCTGGGCCTAGGCCTCCCACACATATGTAGCAGATGTGCAGCTTGGTCTTCATGTGGGCCCCAAACATCTGGAATGGGGCTATCCCAAATGCTTTTGCCTGTACTTGGGATATGTTCTACCTTGTCCGGCCTCAGTGGGGAAGGAAGCACCTAGCCTTGCAGAAACTTGAAGTACCAGGGTTGGGGAATACCCAGGAGGGCCCCTCACTCAGAGGAGAAGGGAGTATGGGGAAGGATTGTGGGACGGGGGCGATCAGAAAGAGGTTAGTGAATGAGTGAGTGGGATGTAAAACGACTAAGTAAAAAGCAAAACTAAATTAAAAATTTTAAAGTTAAATAAAGAAATTATCCAGAAAAAAAGGAAAGAAAAAATTGAAAACTAAGGCAAAGTTCCCATACATGCAATGAGAAACAAAGCAAAATAAAATCAAAAATCTACACGGGGTAGATTGGGAAAGGAGTTGGCCCTGACATTTAAAACATTGATTACGACTGAGACTGGACAAAAGAAAACAGAGCAGAAATGTGTCTTGAAGCGTGATGTAATCCCAGCACCCGAAAACAGCTGGATCCTCGTATAGGAAAGGTTAGGAAACCTCAAGCCATCTGTCTCAAAAGTGGGAAGCCCACTCTTCCCTCGACAGGGAAAATGAACATCTCGGGTGCCCAATACTGTGCCACACATATGCTTTCCGTTCCAGAGGGATGGCATAGAAACTCCCCAACTTGGAATTAAGATATCCTGAGCCCAGAGTATTGCTAGAAAATGAGATGGCAGTAAATTGGTCTGAATTGAATCATAAATAAATAAATATAAGTATAAATAAATAAAAAACAAAGGCCACACAACACGCATTCAGGAATGGTCTAGGATAAATGAGAAGCAGAGACAATAACAAAGAAGGAGAAGGAGGAGAAAAGAAAAAGGCATAATTAAAGAGGTTTGCATAGAAAACATAAGGGAAGACTAACTCTGAAAAAAAAAGAATAGCAAGGGATCTCAAAAGAAACAAATATTGCTGCTAAAAAGTGAGTCTGGATACTTGAAACCAACAATTCAGTGATAGATTAAATAGCAGATCAAGTAAAGCTGAAGAAAAAGCAAGAGCTCGCTTTTCTATGTGTAGGTGGTTTGCCTGCACACGTGTACATAGGTACTATATGTGGGGCTGGAGCCCATGGAGGCCAGAAGCGGGACAGCAGGATCCCCTGTGATTACTGGAACCAAACCTGGATCCTTTGGAAAAGTGACTACTGTATTTCACCACTGAACAATCTCTCTAGTCCCAGGACAATTTTGTTAAAAGCTCTAACAATGCTTTATGTTGCTATAATGGCCATAGAGCACTCCCACTCAGAATTCCCTTCAAGAGAATCTGTTGGGAAGAACAAGTAACAACCCTAACTTCTGGGCTTTTGAGACCCTGCTTGACTTAATTCTGATGTCCGGTATCGTGGGCACAAGGATCAATAGGAAACGCTTATACTGCGTAGCCCTTGCGAAGTGATTCCCCTCACCCACTCTACGACCTCAGACCGTCCAACCTGCACCGCGGCTGTCTCTTGCTCCCCAACATTCTTTTTATCTCTTCTTCCCCCAAAGTCAATCCTGTATGGTGGCCCGAAGTGGCCCAAAGACCTTCTGTCGTGATAAAATACCAGTCACCAAAATGACTTTGGAGAGGAAAGGTCCTACTTGGCTTACACTTCCACATCGCGATCCATCACTGACAAAGCAGTGAAACCACGGAGGCAGGCTGCCTGTGTGCTATGAATGGCTTGCCTACCCTGCTTTCTTGTCCAACCAGAGGCAACGTTGCCTGTAGTGGGCTGGGCCCTCTCACATCATTAACCAATAAAATGCCTCACAGAATCGCCTACAGGTCCATCTGATGGGGACATTTTCTTAACCCAAGTTCTCTATTTCCAAATGACCGTAGCCTTTGTCAGACTCACGGCTATCTAGCCCATCATCCTTATGGGCTATTTTTGGCCCCGTCTTTTTCTCGTATTTCTTTCAACAATTGTTTTTCATATTTCGATTTTACTTGGGCTTCTTAGGGATGCCCAGCTTACACACAAATAAACCTGACGTCACCTTGAAACACTCATTTTGAACATGGGTGGGCCCAGTCAACATTGTAAGGGCTTTTCATTAATTTTCTGCCAGGATCTTCATACATGAATATAGTGTTTACATCATTCTTACCCCACACTCTTCCCCTCTAACTCCTTCCGTGTCCCCTTTACTCCCTCTCGAGTTTATGAGTTCTTTAATTATTATTTTTGCACAAACACACACACACACACACACACACATCCATCTGTATTATACTAATGTTGTAAGCAATTAACTCAACAAGTTGAATTTAAAAATTTAAAACCTAAATCCAAGTAAAGTAATAGGAATACGGGATGAATGGATGGGGTGGGTGGAGTAAATACCTTAGATAGCTTTGAAATGTTTGGCCTCGTGGAACCATTTAGACAAATATGCAAGGAAACTTGGAGCTGCTGGCAATATTTTTAATTAACATTATGCGCCATTTGCTTTACTACTCAGGCACAAGGTGAGAGAAAACTTCTTTCCAGTCTGAAGTTAATAGCGGGTGTGTATATATATATATATAGAACGGAAATCACGTATCTCCTCTCTAAGGAATAAGGTGAGTGTTGTGAGACTAGACCCTTGGGGGAGGTGACGACAGAGTGCAGGAAGACAGCTCATTCTCCTGAAAACTGTCACCTGCTTGCCTCCTGAGAGAATCCGCATCTGCAGTTTGTTTCAGCCTGCATAAACACTGCACCTCTTGGGAGGAGTGGGGCTGCCCTCCCTGTTGGCCTCAGGGGATTTTGGGCCGCTTTTTGCAGGCTGAGGAAAGCCTTGATCATCCCCTTTGCGCACCGTTCCTGTCACAGCACGGCCACCAACGGAGGCCACATCCACACTTTGACTTTCCACTACTCTGTAGCTTCACTCATAGGATCCATAGGATCCGGCTTTCTTTCCTAATGCCCCTCAGAAAACCCACGTGCTTCCCAACAAGTGACAGCCCTTAACACCTGATCATGTCATTCCTTGCTCAGCTGGATTTGTCTGTCCCCGCCACCCCTTCAGAATGTCAAACATCTCCGCGACAGCAGGCACCGTCTACACCTTGTTCGCTACCAAAATGGTAACGGCGACTATTTGTCTTAGCGTTTCTGTTGCTGTGAAGAAACACCATAGCCAAAAGCGACTTAGGGAGGAGAGGCTTTATTTTGAATATGCTTCCATATCCCAATCCATCACCTGATGAAGTCAGGGCGGGAACCCGAAGGCAGAAGCTGATGCAGAGGTCATGGTGCTCCTTACAGTTTGCTCATCCTGCTTTGTGATAGCACCCAAGACCACCAGGCAAGGGGTATGACCGACCACAGTGGGCTGGGCCCTCTCACAGCAATAAGAAACGAAGAAAATGCCCTACAGGCTTGCTTATAAGCTGATGTCATTGAGACGTCTTCTCAACTGAGGTTCCCTTCTCTCAGTCGGCTCTACATTGGGTCCTCTAAACTAGCTAGCACGCTAACTATATTTATAGGGATTTAAATATGTTTTAACAGATTAATTGAACGATGAATGAGTCGCTCCACAAACGCTCAATGAATCGCCTCTCCGTATGACGGCTGGAGGGAAGATCGCTAGTACCAGTGTCCATTCTTTAAAGTGATTCTTCTGTTTTAGAGCCTGCCCGTGGCTCTAGAGATAATGTCACGCAGATCCCCCTGTCCATCTTTCTCTGCCAAATAAGAATTATACTCCTGCATGCTGGCCCCGCGCCCAGATTCAACGGCCTCGACTACATCAATTTTAGCTGGGGCAAGATGCCAGGCAAGGACCATTTGGGAGAAATTTCCCACAGTAGGCAAAAAAGAACCACCTCATTTGCATGTGTGAACTGCTGGGCAGCAAGCAGAGTTAAACAATCTGGATCTGGGACCGCACAGTGGGAGAACACACCTGGGCATTCTGCAACGTGACGTCAGCAGCCGGAAATTGTTTCTTGTTCAAATGCCAACCCAGGAAACCAAGAAAATCCAGGCACGCAGCAGGGAACTTCTTGTTTGGCGGTGGCCACTTTACAGCCCTTAATTAGTCCCCCTCCATGAAGGGTTTTCTCTACCGCATTTGCTTATTTCGAAGATTCCTAAAAGTTCAAAAACCAACAGTCATGCTATTTTATTCTTCTTATGTTTGGATTCTTGAAAAAAAAAAAGCGGGGGGGGGGGGGTATGTTCAATTGAGAAAAGACGACCAGAGAATGGAAGCATAATCCTCACCAACACTTCCCTTTCCAGGCAAATTTTCAAACTGTGATAGAAAAACTGATTTTAACATTAAATGGGGATCTGATAGAAATGGCTGAAGGTCAGTCAACTTAAGTGTTTTTACAGTTAGCGATTTACTGTGCGTGTCTCTGTGTGTGTGTGTGTGTGTGAGTGTATGTGTATGCGTGTGTATGTGTGTGTGTCTGTGTGCATGTGCACACATGCACACACGTGTGTACCTGTGCCCCGTCAAGCATAGCATAGTTTGTGAGAGTTGGTTCTCTCTTTCTTCTACCTGGGTTCAAGGAGTTGACTCTGCTCATGAAGCTTGGTGACAAGTGTCTTTATCCACGGAGCCTGTCCATGATGGGTGACTTTAATCTGGAAACCTTCCAGATACTAAGGTCTATTTAGCCGCCGTGACATGCTTCCTGATCTCTTATCCTTTACTCCTAGAAAGAGGAACGGCATACAGCCCTGCCGTGACACTACCCCTATGTTTCGTTTGCTTATCTGTTGGGCTTTTGTTGGGAGGATCTTTTATGAAGTAATTTTTGTAAATTTATTAATAAAAGTGATCTAAAAATAATAATCATACCTTGCTTTCTCCTTGTGTCTCTCTGAGCTTCACACACTGGACTAGAGTGGGTACTAAACAAATGCATGAGTGAATAGCTTGGTGACTACTAACCAATGCACAAAAGGAAGAAATGAACCAGGCTAAGTATCATAGGATAGCAGTATAACAGGTCAAAACAAAAAAAACAACAAAATTCCTTTCATGCCTCTAGTCCCACACAACACTGTGATGTCATACATTTGCTATCACGTTACAAGATATCAGCCAAACATTTGCCCAGTGAATGCTAACAGGATGTCCTGTAAGTCCTGACATTATCTACCTGGTGGTCCTAGCTCCGCCCACTTAACGCTTGGATGTAGCCTCTTCTTCTAATTAACTGGCTATCAGCTGGTGACTCTCAGAAGTCCCCGCTGCATTGTTTGAATCCCGTAGGTTCTTTCTCCGTAGGAGACACTCCACTCCGTCTGTTTACTGATTGCTAAACAGAGGAAGTGATCCAGAACCCAGAGACATAACAGGATTAAAGACTTAAATAAGGATAAAGTCTGGGAGGGTCTTGAGTGTTGGAGCTTCTGTTCTACTTAGGATTCTTTAACCTCTTGGTATATGCATGTGCTTTTCAAGTCGGGTACTCTGATTCACACAGTTTGGGGATTTTTATGGAGGCTTCGGTAAATAGACATGAACAAGCATTAGTTCCGTTCCAAGCCCTCACCCCTCTCTGACAAACAGGAGTGAGGCAAAAGCTCCAGAATTTTAACCATAGCTTGTTTTCATGGCAACAGCTCCCCATCTAGAAGCCCACCAAGAGGCACCTCATTTGACTAGAGACGCTATCACCCAGATATTAAAATATACAAGCAGAAGGGTTTATTTTTTCCCCCAGCACCATTATTAGCTAGAAAATTACAAGGGCTTTTTAAGCTCTGCCCTTGGGTAATGATAGTAGTCATTTTATACACACGCATATCTTATATGTACATATAAGTATATGTATATATTATATACCTCATATACATATTATTTTATAAGCATATACCGCAAGTACTCTGTATCCTAGTCTACCCTGATTTCAGGTGGCTTCTGTGAATGATGCATGGAGGCTCACCCTGAGCCCTCTCACTGTGTCCCACAGAAACTGAACCTGCATGTATTTCTCCTTTCTATCTGGGACCTTTTATGATACCACCCATTCACCCTGGCACCCAGGAATGATGGCAGTGGTGAACAGACTGCCATGCCCCCGCTTGCAACAATGCTAAGGAAGGCACTGATCTCATCCTGAAATCTCTTCTGCTTCAGACCCTAATCCTCTGCTCTTCCCGGATTCTAGAATGCTCTAAACTGAGATGGTAATCAAATTTATTCAAATCATAAGACTCTGGGGAAACGACTAATCAGAGTGTGAAGTATCACTCTAGACAAGAGAGATATATTAATATTAATTAATATTTAAAATCTCATACTATCTCCCAGTACTGATTCAGCTATAGCTACGATTAAAAACACCTCAGTCAAACATCTAACCAAATAATTATGTTTACTTTGCAGCCCTCCCACATCCAAAAGGAACTTGAATTGGCTGCAATGTAGGAGCCTGAAATATGATTTAATCGGGGATAAAAGCACAAAAAGACACAGAGTAGAAACACCCGGGTTATGAGGGCATATGATAATTGAGCGAAACTCTTAAGCTTGACAACATCCCAGAACCCAAGGGAAAATGAGACATGCTACGTGACCTTCACTATCAAAGTTTGAAATGTTTAACAATCTCGAACAACAACAACAAAAATGATCTCAGGACCACACAATAGATTTTTGTCTTTGAATTATTGAATTTGTATATAAACCAGTACACTCCCATATTTCTGTAGTCCTGGGTAACACTGAATGGCTGCAGTGGTAAAATTGCTTAACCTGAACAACACAGGCAGACACATGAAAACCAAACAAAGATCTGTGTCCATTCCTGCCAACAACTAGGCACATAGACAACAGTTAGCAATCCCACGTGATTATGATGATGCTGAAAAAAATCCTGTTGCCTAGTGACGTAGAAGACCTTTCAATGTAACACACCTGTCTCTGGTGACGTTTCTGAGAGCACACCTCCTATGCTCTCGTGCTCTCCATAAACGGAATTCACATAAAAATGGCATACATACCAGTAGGGAAAATATAATACGTGGGAATGAAAATAAATGAACACAATGCTGGTTTTGAGAGACCGGATCTTAGAGAACCTGATCTGAGGTTGAACTTGAAAGCTAACTAGCAGGCTGGCACCCAGCACCAGTTTCCAGGTTACCCCCCAACCAACAAGGTCTGTGTCTAGCACAAGTTTCCAGGTTCTTCCCCAACGAATCTGCAGGTTACAAGCCTGACCCTGGCACTTCACTTCCTAACCACCACCAATCAGGAAAAACAGTAGAAGTTTATGGTTTGTCTCAAAGCACCAGCCGATTATGTTAAAGGCCATAATCTCCCCCTTCCCAATCAGATGGGTGACAGGCTAGAAACCCATGTCTTGTCTCTATAAATGCTCGCCTGAAAATAAGCTTAGGGCTGCCCCCTCCAGTTCTCCTATGTCCTGTGGGTGGTGTGACCCAAACTCAAGCTTGAACAGACTTTAATGCAATTGCATCAGAATTGACTCCTTGGTGGTCTTTGGGGATTCACAAATATTTCCAGTCACAACAGTTTATGCACTGACTATATACTATACATTGTATTTTTTAATTAGTATTATTTCTTCAACTGTGATGGTATGAGAGTGGAACCCAGAGTGTTGAAGTTGTCTAGTAAGTTCTAAGACAGTCCCCATCCCTATTGGTAGCTTAGGTCCTACTCCTTGCTCTTTTAAAAAAATAAATTTTTAAATGAAATTTTACAGGAAAACATGATCCCATTTTACTCCGCAGTTCACCTCGCCTATCTCATCCTATCCAAAGATACATCAAATGATTGGCCTATGAGTGCTCTAGGATACCAACCAATAGTAAGTTGTCAGAAAACAAATTTTTCAGTCTTTCCTGTTATTGTGCAATGGACAACTGTGTTTCCTTTAAAAGAGGATTTCCTATAGCCTTTCGATATCTGCTATCCAAACGGATATTGGTGATAATTTAAAGGCAGGACATTTCACTTTGTGAAAAACTTCTGTGCTACATGCAGACCACCAGTTAGACCAGCACCATTTGTTAGAAGGTTCTTTCTTTTTTCCACTGTATGGTTTTGGCTTCTTTGTCTGAGATCAAGTGTCCATAGGTGTGTGAGTTTATTTCTGGGTCTTTGATTCTATTCCATTGATCTACCCGTCTGTCTCTGTACCAATACCATGTGGGTTTTTAACACTATTGCTCTGTAGTACAGCTTGAGGTCAAGGATGGTGATTCCCCCTGAAGTTCTTTTATTGTTCAGAATCGTTTTGGCTATCCTTGGGCTTTTTGTTTTTCCATATGAAGTTGAGAATTGCTCTTTAATGGTCTGTAAAAAAATGCATTGGAATTTTGATGGGGATCGCATTGAATCTGTAGATTGCTTTTGGTAAGATGGCCATTTTTACTATGTTAATTCTGCCAATCCATGAGCATGGGAGGTCTTTCCATCTTCTGAGGTCTTCTTTGATTTCTTTCTTCAGGAACTTGAAGTTCTTGTCACACAGCTCTTTCACTTGCTTTGTTAGAGTTACACTGAGATTTATTTGTTACCCTGCATAAGCTCAAGTCCAAGTGGATCAAGAATATCAACATAAAATCAGATACACTGAATCTAATAGAAGAAAAAGTGGGAAATAGCCTTGAATGCATTGACACAGGAGAGAAATTCCTGAACAGAACACCAACAGCTCAGACTCTAAAGATTAACGATTGATAAGTGGGTCCTCTTGAATTTGAAAAACTTCTGTAAGTAAGGACATTATTGATAGGAGAAAATGACAGCTTAAGGATTGGGAAAAGATCTTCACTAGCCGTACATCTGATACAGGGCTAATATCCAAAATATATAAAGAACTCAAGAAGTTAGACTCCAGAAAAAACAAAATAACCCAATTTAAAAATGGGGTACAGAGCTAAGCAGAGAATTCCCAACGGAGGAATCTCAAATGACCAAGAAGCACGTAAAGAAACGTTCAACATCCTTAGTCATCAGGTAATACAGTTAGGATAGAAAATGATTTAGATACAAAACTCTGAACTCATCAAGATAGGCTAGATAATAGAATATGTTGTCAAATATAAATGGACCGGACATTATGAATGTAAACCATACCTTATAGTTTTCATAATTGTTATAACTTTATTCAATTTTTATTTGAAAGAAAAAGGTCTTTTATTGAACTAAAATGGGGAATTGTTGGGCTTTGGTCTGTTACTATGTATTGTAATGCTAAATTCCGACCCTGGTGTATCCTCGCATACACACAATGATGCTACAGGACTTTGCTCCTTGATTTAAAGCCATGGGTTGAAAAAGATGTCAGCAGCCTGTAACTAAGCAGAAGAGACATAGGTGGGGTTTTGGTTCCCAGGCTTGGGAGTCTAAGAAGAGAGAGGAGAAGGCACCATGGGGTAGGTGAGTCTTGAAAACATGCCTGTGAGGGTTGACCAGTTGGAGTTAGAGCTGCCCAGATGGAACATGGCAAGTTATAACTTGGGGTTATTGATGGGGAAGTACCTTCTAATAGCATAGAGGGTAGATATCTGCCTCCCTCTCATGCATTAACGGCTTGTTTTAGATATAAAAGTCTTTTATCTGGAAACTGAATGATCAAAGGCAGGGGTAGAAACTCCTGATTGAGATTAAATTTTAATACAACACAGGAGCCCTTGCCCAGGCAATGGCGCTACCCATAGCAGAGTATTCATCATCAATTAACATAATCAAGACGATCTCTACATACATTCCCATAAGCCAACCTGATACAATCCTTCTCTGAGACAAGGTGATTCTAAATTAAGTCAAGGTGACAATTAAAAGATATTATCATCCCCACATGTGGCCCATACATATACAGCCACAAAACTAGATAAGATGGATGAAGCAAAGAAGTGCAGGCCAACAGGAACCAGATGTAGATCTCTCCTGAGAGACACAGCAGAATACAATACAGCAAATACATAGGCGAATACCATCATTAAACCACTGAACTGAGAACAGGACCCCCATTGAAGGAATCTTAGAAAGGACTGAAAGAGCTGGAAGAGGCTTGAACAACAATGCCAAGCAACCAGAGCTTCCAGGGACTAAGCCACTACCTAAAGACTATACATGGACTGACCCTGGACTCTGACCTCATAGGTAGCAATGAATAGACTAGTAAGAGCACCAGTGGAAGGGGAAGCCCTTGGTCCTGCCAAGACTGAAACCCCAGTGAACATGTTTGTTGGGGGGAGGGTGGTAACGGGGGGGGGAGAGGATGGGGAGGGGAACACCCATATATAAGGGGAGAGGGAGGGGCTAGGAGGATGTAAAAAAAAGCTAGGAAAAAAAGATATAATCATAATCAATAGGATCCTTCTCTTCCTTTTTTCCTCCCTCTCCTTTTCTTTCTCTTTCTTTCCTCCCTCTTCCAAGAGACCTGACTTAGATGACAAAACCAAAACCAAATAAAAGTGGCCATTTTTAAAAATCTTGAATAATTTGATGATGAGCTGAAAACTTCACAAATGAAAGACAATGGGCTGGGATGTACACGCTGTCTTCACACTGTGGCCTTAATTCAGTGCTTGCAGACTTCAGGAAAGGAGGCAGGGAAAACAGAGCAGACAGGCTCCTACTGTTGTCTAGCGTGGTTATTTGGTGGCTGTAAGGATACTGATGTCAGATCTCTTTTTCCTTCTGTTCTCTCTCTGTTGCTCATAAGGAAGGATGATTATAAGAACTTGTCAGACTGTGTTCTCAGAATTCTACCCATGACTGTTCAAAGTACACTGGGTTATATTGTTGGGGAGATCCATTAAGATACTCTAAAGTCTAAGTTTTGGTGCCCATGTATAATTGTCTCTGAAGGGCTCTTTCCTAAACTCTAGGCTCTTAGAGGAGGTAAAAGCAGAGTCACTGTACAATCCCAATGGGTATTAGTATCAAAAGTACAGACTTAATGTGTTTTTAACTGTAATCTTGATGTTTAGAACTTACACTTTCACAGAGAATTAATTGTTGCATTAATCATATTGACTCACAATAAGGATTACTCTCTGTTCTTTCATTCTTCCTCATATAAACTTTAGTTGGTTGATGTAAAAAATTAAATATGAGTGAATTTCCAAGGATAGATTTAGCCACAAATCCTATAAATCTGAGTGTACGGATTTATTACATATATATTACAACTTCTCTCAGGCTGTGTTTTAATTTTAGTAATTTTGTACAAAGACATTAGGCATGCTAAGGTTTTAGGCATCGTGTGTAAAGTGGAAGGTTTGTGGGACAGAATGGCTTAACGTCAAGTCCAGTAGATAACCGACCTTCATTCAAACTCTCCCCGTTGCCTTGATGCTATCATTGTTCTCGGAAATGATCACTGTACATTACAAAAGTTTGAAGTATCAACTACAAATTCATCAGATCTTTAATAGAGAGGTCAACAGCTATTAGATTAGTCAAGCTTCAAGCTTAAAGGGAGCGGAGCGAGCATCACTGGTATACATATTGTCTTGGGAAAAAGTAGCAGCCCGTGTGTTAAATTCAGGGAGCACAGTTGCAAATCTCAGCTGTTCCTCAAACACCTGCTTTCTGCAAAAACAGCAAACCATTCCAAGTCTAGAAACTAGTGTCAACATTTGAAATCTTCACATGTCTAGTCTAAGCTGTGTATTCATCTTCTGACAAAGCTGCTAAATATATCTTATACAGAATTTATGCTTAGTGGTGACAAAACCAGACTCGGAGCTCCGCCCCGCCTCTATCAACCTGATCAAAGAGCCAGTCCAGCAATAAAATTATGATCACAATGAAAATACAACTTCAAGGCAACCGTACATTTCCCATCATTCAACCTGGAGAAGCAATGTAGGTCAAGGGAGTAGAGAGGTCCGGAAAACACAACTTCAAATTCAGCTCTGGGGCCCCTGTTCAGCTAGACCTGCCCTGCTTCTACAGACATCCTGGGTCTACAATGACTATTTAAATGTCTCAATACTAAATAACACTATGTGACAAATATAAACATAACAGTAAAACACATAACAGTAAAATAACATCATAATAATGACCATCCATGAATATAGCTAACCATACAATTATGTGCCAATGATATATTTTGTAATATTACTTCAGTCTGTTATTTTTCATTTTTATGACACGGCATTTTCATGAAGTTCCTTGAACTTTTCCAGAAGTTGTTTTGATGAGAATATGAAAAATAATCCTATTATCAAAGTTAACAATTCAGTAGGAACAGTTGTGGTATGAAAACCGATTTTGTCAAAAAAAAAAAAAAACCTGTCCAGTGATAAAACACACATTCTGACTGATTCCAGGATACAATCTCTGGGGTGGAGTGTCTGTTTTGGATCCTCTGCTGCGTAATACATGCTGCTTTGATACGGAAGATTCGATTACAGGAAACTATCATCCTTTCCCCCTCTTTTTCTCTTACATTGTTATATCTCCCCTCCTCTCTCTTCTTCTTCTCCCCACCCCCAATGGAATTTAGGGGAAAAAAGTCATAGGATGTTGTGATTAGCATATAGCACACGTTATTGGAATATGCGGGAAAATTCTAGAAACTTCCTTACAGACCAAGAGATACAGGTTATTAGACCCAGTGCAAAGGCAGATCAGAGTTCAAAGGGAGACAACAAACGGAAGGTGTGGACTGTACAAGCAGATCAGAGGGACGAGAGGAGAGAACACCCGAAGAAAATAGGCCCTGCAGACGACAGCGCGTGGGCACCAAAGCCAACGTGAAGCTCCATTGCTTCCCAGCTGTCTGCCTAACTCCTTCTTGTCAGTGACTTTCAATCCATTATGAAAAGAAAGGTAAAAATGATATTTTTCTCTGTCTTCTTTAAGATTGAACATTTAGGACCAGTCTGTAACTCCATCACTCCAAAGGCAAGAGATTGGGAGTTGGAGCCTAGTAAGGATGAAATAATGAAAACTTGTCTGAAAGAGAGAGGGGGGGAGGGGAGGGAGGAAGGAAGGAAAGAAGGAAGGAAGGAAGGAAGGAAGAAAGAAAGAAAGGAAAGAAAGAAAGAAAGAAAGAAAGAAAGAAAGAAAGAAAGAAAGAAAGAAAGAAAGAGAGAGAGAGAGAGAGTGGGAAGTAGGTAGGGAAGGAGAGGAAGAGAAAGAGAAGAAAAAAGAAAGGTAAGAAAGAAAAGAAAAAATATTGAAAAGAATATATATTTAGCACAACTCATAATGCAAACGCTAAAATAATTCTTGGGCTTGTCGCATTAAAATAAGCTTTGTCTCTTTGATGATTGTTTAAAAGGTACCCAAAGTCAAGCCTCCATCCATAATCAAGGAAACAATTATGTCCATGGTCACCTGTATTCAAGGTCATAGTAAACAGTAGCGTACTGTAAGCTAAGGGTCCTGTACTTCTCCATCCCAGGTCACCGCCAACCGAGTGAAGGAAGGGGCTGCACTGGCAAGAGCTGTACTTTTGCCAGGCTGGTGCCTGCTTTGTGTGTAGCCCCATTTGAGAGGGATTAATTAACTGGAATCCTGAAGACATCAGGGGGGCTGAGGACAAGATTCAATGAAACAAAGGTTTCCTTGACACTGTTCCCTGTGCAAACAATAGAGGAAGCATGAACTGCAAAAATCCTAATTCCTCAAGGCTGGAACGGCAACAACAACAACAAAACACACTCTCTCACAGGTACACACACACACACACACACACACACACACACACACACACACACACACACACACAGCCCTGAAAAGCAGTTTGTGCTTAAGTAGCTGAAAACAAACTGTCAGAGGTTACCATGTCTCTGCTGCTCGGGCATGGCAGTATCTTGTTCACACAGGAGTTTAATTTTAGCTCTGTATTAATTATGCATTGCAATTGTTCATGTACAAGGGCAGGCACACATTCTCGCATGTGTACAGGCCCATCACCTGACTATGATTGTGTTTATGATGTACACATAAATGTATACACACATGTACCCACGTGCAAGCATGGACACACCCACACTTGCACACACACACACTCATGCATGCGCACACAATGCTCTGTAATGCTGCTATCATGCACCTACCTCAGAATTTCCTTGCCTCACTTCAGCCCCTATGGAAGGAACATGATGTTGTTTACTGTCTTATCCTTCAAACTTACTTTTCTCTAGAGACAACCACCTGGAACCAAGCATCTTCCAAAAGACAAACTTTTGCCAAGACCCCTTAGAAGGGAGAGAATAAGGATTTCTATGTTGGGTGCCATACAGTGACAAAGCCACCATTTCTTAAACAGTGCACCTTGGTGGATTAACATGTTTGGAGAACATGTTTGGAGAATAGAGCATGTAGCAATGTCTCACAAAGGCGAGCCAATTCCAAAGCAAGGTCTTTCATTTGCCCCGGTATTGGATATTGATGTTTCTTTCTTGTCAGAGCTGCGGTTTGGGTGTTTACAAAATGAGCTGGAGAAGGAAACTCACAACACTCGGCAAGAAGGTCTCTGCACTTCCCCCCAAGCTCAGCTGTTTGCCCTTGGCATCTTGAAGCTGGCACCTCCCAGTGCACTCCTGGCCTCTGATTGCAAAGCAGGAACTGTGGGACCTGAAGCGTCTTTTTATTAAGCTCGGTCACTAAATTAATCTTTCCCTCTGGCCAGCTACGAAGTGGAGCTAATGAGGATGGAATGGAACTGAGCTGGGACATATTTAGCCACGGGCTGCACCTCAAGCTCTTATTCCCCGGCAATAGAATCAGGACAGCTATCTCCTGCCACAAAAAGGCCAGGAAACAGGCCCACCCCTGAAAAGGAGGCAGGCAACTTCTCCTCCCCCACCCCCACCTCTTTGTCTCCTAAGGATTGGAAACCTTGGCAGTGTGACAACCTGCCTTCCAAGGCAGCTGCACAATACTTGGGCTTCTTCGATGTAAATCGGCCCTGAATGGATTGAATCCCTCCTTCCCTCCTGGATCGTGGGTGAGAAACGTTATCTGTCAACAAAGGGAATTCTCTTCTAGATACCTCACAGTGAGATGGCATGACAAACACATCTGAATATGCAGGTCTTTGTGTAATCGAATACCCACCTCCACAGGTTCTAGCAGGGACAAGATCTCTGAGTCACTCACCAGTATCTAAAGAGTAAGGAGAGAAGATACCCCCAAACTGACTTAATAAATAAGCCACTGTTTTCTGGGGAGTTGGGGGAAGATCTGGGAGAAATGCTCCCCCCCAAACGTCTTCAAGTGGACGTTTTGAGATTCAAGTGGATTTCTTTTGAGAACCATAGCTGTAAAAATGGCTTTAAATTGTTTGGACCCAGACACCCCAGAGAGGCCACATGATACAGTGGAGAGAGAGAGAGAGAGAGAGAGAGAGAGAGAGAGAGAGAGAGAGAGAGAGAGAGAGAGAGAGAGAGAGTTGGTTCCCCAGGACTCCTGAAGCTTTGGGATGCTGAGTATTTGACTTAACTTCCCTGGGCCTCTGTTTCCTCAACAGGACAAACACGTGGGTGTAAGGATCAAATCACAGAGGGCTGGAGCTGCTTGCCATGATTCTGACGCATAGTAGACGCGGACAAATGGAACTGTTCAGGGTCACAACGAATGTGGAAGGCAGGGAACCCCTTTGAAGACCCTTAAGACGTTTACTCTGCCATTGAACAAGGGAAGGGAGCTGCAAGGGCCTCGGAATATCCATTCGTGAAAGGGGTGTGAGATGGTTATTATCTGTCACGTCACAGCTCTTCTGCACAACCAAGCAACTAAATCTGCAGGTCAGCACAAGGCGTGGAGGGGAGGGGCCTCTGGCTCCTCAGGCAGAACCGGAAGCCACGTGGTTCTGTGTGTCCCACTATCTCATCTCCCTCTAAGCAAGTGCTACCCTCCCAACTGGATCTGTCCCTTCTGGTTTCTTCTCAACTCACATAGCACACATAAAAGATTTATTATGGGGGAAAAAAAATGGCCGAAGGGGTCATGGCTGGAGTGAGATTCCTATTAGTCTGTGCAGTGAGAGGTTTATCATACACAACCAACCTGTGACAGATTCCGTGCCAGGATAGGAACGGGCTGCAAACAGCGTCCCAGTTTGTCACTTATCTCCAGAGGAACGCCGCCTCGGTAAGGATGATGAAAACTTTGTCTGACAAACCAGCAAAGTGCAGAGAGCCGCAGAAACTGAGTGAGATCACTCGTGGAAAGGTCCTCCCACCGCTCTGTATGCCATGAGACTTTATGTGGAATTGCAATTTATAAGGAAGGTCATACATAATTTTATATGTAAATGAACCAGGGAAAGGGCCAGGGAGATGGCTCAGACAGTGTCTGCTCCTCAGGCGCAAGGACATGGACTTGGATCGTCATTGCATCATGAAATCTGAGTGGGTGTGGCAGCATGCACGTGCACACATGCACACGCACGTACACAGTGTGGCAGGGGGTAAAGAGAGGAGAGAGATTCCTGGAGCTCATTAGCCAGACACTGTAGCAAAAACCAATTAATTCTGGGTTCAATACAATATCTTGTCTCTGTCTCTGAAAAAGGTATAGCAATCAAGATAGATGCAGATATTTATTTAATATTTGTCTACACAGAAGCATGCACGCGTGCACATTTGCACACATACGTGCGTGCACACATACAGAAAGTGAGGATGATGTTTCTCACCCATTTGGTCATTCGGTCTGTAAAAACGAACTGAGCACTGTCCTACGCGATGACGATATAACAGTAAGCGCAGCAAATGACATTGCATACTGTCTGTCAACACAGTCATCACAGCAATAACACATCCTGAAACTCAGCAAATTGGTACTGAGTATCATTCTGTGACCTTGGCATGGAGGTTTAGGCTCTTACATAGAAGTGCTGGAGAGTATGTTCTTCAATTGGCTACCTATTAAATAATCCTCACCTATTCCCTGTCTTCCGTGTTTTCATTGTGGAAATAGAAGGGGAAGACAAAGAGTAAATATAGTGAAGGGACAAGGAATCTGCTGAGGGTATTTGTAGGGCGGAGTAGGAGGCAGAGTGTAGCTCTCCGCCATTTTACCTACAGAGGCAAACCCTAGCAACCCAAAAGTCATTTCGTTATTATCATTCTAAGTAAAACCACCTGCTATTGCTTTTTAAAAACTTTTTATTGGTTATTTACTCATTTACACTTCAAATGTTATCCCTTTCCAGGTTTCCCCTCTGAAAACCTCCTATTCCAACCCCTCTCCCCCTTGCTTCTATGAGGGTGCTCCCCCACCCACCTGCCCACTCCCACCACTTAGCATTCCCCTACGCTGGGGCATCGAGTCTCCGCAGCTGCTATTGCTTTTAAAAAAAATCACACAGCGCAGTTTCAAAGTCAGCTGGAAGCACACGCGTCGTCTGAATTACTACCACTCCTTCCATTAGCATGGATGAGCAGAAGTTTACTATGTGTGTTCAATCTAATCTATCCCCAAGCGAGTCCTAAGATACAGCCATTACAGATGTTCCCCCCACTCCCGCCCTGCACCATGGATCCTGAGAGAGAAGGGGTGTTAAAGCTGAAAGCAGTATACTTCCTGGTGTGGGATAAAGCTGAGAAGGGAAGCCCCTCAGCGCAGGAAGGTGAAAGACGTTGGTGTGGCCTGGGAAAACCAAACGCACTCCTTTTTGTCCGAGGCGAGGGTCAGGGGTGGGAGTGGGGGGGAGGGCAGAGGTTGAGGGGGAGGGAATGTGAACTGGCTAGTTACTTTTTCTCCTCTAAAGTGAATCCATAGACCATTCTGAGACAGTTCTTAGCCAAGGCGGGCTTCGAACACTACCCAATAATAAAAGATAAAAAATGAGAGAAGGGAACAGACTGAGAGAGACAGAGACGGAGGCCCAGACCCGGGCTGTCAGAACTCCGTGAGAAGGAACAGCAGCATTGTGCCCGCATTAGTAGAAGTGACCCTCCTGCTATTTCAGTCTCAAAGGAAGCCCCCTCTGTTCACCTTCTCATTAAAACAGCCTCTCCAGAGAAAACGCAGAGACCACACAAAGCAGGACATTCATCACTAGGGCAACCCATGCACGCCGTGGAAGCTGGCGGGCACAAAGGGCTGGCTTTGGGCTTCTGTGGGGACGCTGCTCTCTCTGCCTGCCTTGGTGTACGTGAGATTTAAACAGTCGACTTGGATGGAAATCAAGGTTTATATTGTGTTTGCCTGTTCTAGGTGCACTTATAAAGAATGAAATCCCCATTTAATTCTATGTTGCATTTCAGAGTAGGCAGCTTCTTAGGTGGTAACCCGGCACCCAGCCTTTATTTACCAATCCACTGTCATCATTCATAGTACATCCCGTTTAACACCGCCCCATTGATAACAATCAATGTCGCTAATGTCCTCAGCACGGTTTAGGCAGATAGTAAATCGGCAAAACCATTCGGGAACATGTCTTCTACCTACCCCATTCCCTCCCCTTCCTCCTCACCCCAAGTCTGCATACACCTCCAAGAACACCACAACGTACCTACCCACAGATCAAACATAAAGCTTGAAAGGGCAGAAACAAACAGCAACGCTTCCTGCAAGCCCTTTTTGCCCCATGCATTTAAAATGTATATAAATGCTCGGAGACAGTCGTCTTTAAAAAAAAACCAAAACTCTCCATTTCACGGTGACAAGGGACAAATGGTCTTGTAACAAAATCGTTACAGACTAGCATTCACCTGGGCAGCCACCAAGGGGTCATCCACCAAGCACACTGACAGACCCCTTTCCCCGGACCATGGAACTAAATCACAACATTCCGCTACAGTGTTAATACTGTACTTCTGCTTTATTTTAATTTGATGTTAACATGGATTTTTCAAAGTAATATCATCCCCGGAGAAATCATCTTTACACATTAGAATCTCAAGCAAAAGGCCCTCTGTGGACACCTGGGGTGGTCTCTTAGATATAGAAGTTGGAGTGTGTGTACAATTAGATCCTTTTCCCTTCTTCATGTTTTTTCTGAATCAGAGTGAATTGGTTTTTTATCTGTTTCTTAACTATTCTTTCATTTTGTCTTACATCTATAAAAAGTACATAAATAAGAAACATACACGTGGTAAGGCTTGAAATGGATTTTTAAACTTGTTAATGTAATATGTAATGATTATGCAAATATCACTATATGCATATGCATAAATTCTAATATATTCAACTCCTATTACCCCTCTTTTTTCTCTTCACTTTCCTCTTTAAAACATTTCCTGTCCTACCTTTCTGCCTTAAAGGAACTTAACAGCTAGTGTGGTGGTGCACACCAAAATTTGATCCCAAAATTTGGGAGGCAGAGGTGAAAAGATTAGGGATTCAAGGCCAGAATCAACTACATAGTGAGTTTGAGGCCAGCTTGAGATAGGTAAGATCCTACCTCAAAAAAGAAAAGGGGAAAAAAAAAAAAGAAAAGGGAATTTCAATTTCAATTTAGCTAACTCTTTGACATTTACCAAGAGAACCGAGTGATTAGGAAAAATAAACCCAGACACAATACTGACTGTGCAGTTTGGGTCTTGTCTCAGAAAGAAAGGAATGTTAAGAGATCAAGGCCCACAGTAGTGCTATTGAAAGGGCCAGTGGACTTTAAGACAGGGGACCTTGTTTTAGTTAGCTTTATAACATTATTGCCAAAATGCCTGACAGAAACAATTTCATGGAGGAATGATGTGTCTGGGCTCACATTTTCAGAGGATTTGGTGTAGGGCGAGGCAAGGCTGAGTAGTTCCCATCAGTGTGCCGAGAAGACAGGACTGCAGAAAGACTCTCTCTCTCTCTCTCTCTCTCTCTCTCTCTCTCTCTCTGTTGTCTCCTTTTCAGTTACTCATTTCAGATGCTCAGCTCTGGGAGGACGGCTCTCAGACTCAGGGCAGAGTACACACTCAGGGTACGTCTTCTTCCCTCAGCAAGTCCTCCCTGGAAGGGCCCTCGTGGACCCATCAAGGCAGGCCAATCTGTCCTGTAGCTGTTTCCTCTAAATTAAAACATTCCATCACGGAGGAAGGAGGACCAGCTTATGAGATTCAGGAAACTTAGGAAAGTTACAAGACTCACAAGGTTAGGAAGCAAAAAAGCATTTGCGGGAGAGAAGACGCTGTCTCGTGAAGGGTGCCTGCAAGTAAGAGCAAAGGTTTCCACAAGCTCAGCTCTCGGGAGTCAGCTCTCAGGCTGGGGTAGATTTCCCAGAGGTGCAGCTGCCTTTCAGTTCCTCAGGCCCCTCAGGCCCTCATGAACTCATTGGTACACAAAGACAGACGTGATGGGATTGCTGCTTTGATCTGTCCTGATGCCTTATGTGGAAGAACAGACATCATTTCATGTCTCCTCAAGAAACGTCACACAACATCCACCAACCTCTTAGATGACTTTAACACTGTCAGATGAGCCATGAAGAGGAGCCGCTACAGGCCTTGTGATAGGCTGAGTTTGGGGGTACACGTTGAGAGGGGATGTTCAGTCTCTGCCCTCCTACCCCTTTGACTTCTACTTCCTGGCTATGAGGTAAACACGTACTCTGCCGTCTGTGCCTATCATTGCCATCCAGAACACCCGCCAGAGGCCTGAAGCCGTGAGTTTGCCTGCAGACCCATGTCCATTCTGCCACAGGGCACGGCAGCTTGGGGAGGCAGAACTCGGGAAGTCTGACTGCATTTATCCCATGCCACGGCTGGGGTGGGTGCTGGTCTGTCTAGAGCAGCCTGGGGATATAGGAAAGCACTTTCTGAGCCATGAGAAAGCAGAGCTGGTTCAAAGGTCTCTGGGCCTTCGACAAGGCCAGGGCCATGGGGTTCTCAGACTCTTGGACATCCAGGTGTTCTTGGGAGTCACAGAAGAGCAGAGAATGGCGTCAGGAGCCCGTGAGCTGGGGACAGCATCTAGGCTGGGGCTGGGGAAAAGGGGAGCTCTGGCTTGTCGCAGCAGAGGCAGGTTGCGGGTGGTGGGGCTAGGATCATAGAGAGGCCTTCTAAGGGGGATTAGGCTGTAGGCGAAGGCCTTCTTCATGGCTCCCCTCAGCTGATCTTGATGAAAAAAAAGACAGTCCATGGTTCTGAACAGTTTATTGTCATGCTGGAAAATGGATGCATAAAACCATACTCTGCTTCTCAGGGTGGGTCTGAGTTAAAGTACCTTTTGCAGGGAAGGATGTCTAGGAAGGGAAGCTTATTGGGTAAGCCCTCTAGGTGTCTGTGTAACTCATTAGCATGGAGAATTCTGTTTTGGGTCTACATGGCCACAGATCACATCTCTTTTATGTGAGAAGCATGGCATGTGTTCCAAGTCAGGAGTCTGACAGGGAGCTGGGAGTCATCTAAACCTCAGATGTGTGCCCACCGTGTCCCCTGATGCTTGACCTGCTCGACCTTATCAAACTTCCTAGTATGGTTTTACGTCCCACATTTGCTAGCTTTAAGCTTTTCCACTTATAATTTAATTATCACAAGTATTCTGTTATAGTAATGCAAAGGTACCCAACACATTGAACAAAAAGAGTGCTGAATTCTAAGCCCAAACCAAGAAAGATCAAAATAAATACTATGTTATTTCTGTTCTCGTGTTGTTCGCTCAGGTGCAAATATATAAGACAGCATATGTATCTATCTAGAAAGAGAAGTTGAACATTTCAGTATAGGAAATAACTTTTGGATAACCACCTAAGTGCTACTTAGGACATCAATAATTTTCAACAGTCTTTGATCTAAAGGAAACCGAGATAAAAATATTTGAAATTCTAGCAGCTTGATCAGGGAGTGAGAAGATAACAACATGGGGAAATGTCTTCAAGAGGTTTGGCCATGAAAAACATATTGGACTGATATTATTAGAAAAAAAATAACTGTAGGACTGGGGCATGTGTGTTTTAAAAAGCGGGTTTCAACATGTCTGGGTTTCAATGCCATCTAAACCCAGGGGTCCATTAAGAAGAGCAATGCTGCATAAGAAGGAGGACGGGAGAGAGGAGAGAATAAATCCCTCGGAAGACGTAGAGTGGTTCGTCTTAGATTGAGGCAGGTACTGTAGGTACCGTTTGGAGAGAACCAGGAAAGGTAGATTCTGACGTTGAGGAAATCTTAGTTTCTGTGGTAGGAAGTTGAGGAATTGGATGGGAATTGCAGGCTGTCCGGAGTAAGCAGAGGGAAGAGTAGGAGAGTAGACAGATTGGCTTTTGTTCCAGCGAGAGTGCAGCCCATGCCGATGGAGACCAGGAGAATCTTCCAGGAGCACCAAGGGTTCTGTGGACTGAAACTGAAGCCCGCGAGGTTGGGGTGGATGAAATCAGTTGGTTGACTAAAGTTTTATTTTGCTTTATTGTAAAGTATGGCACACATCGGAGGAATCCACAGAAAGCATATTAATAATACAGTGAATAGTTCTGATCGACTTTCACCCTCATAACACACAGTAAAGACTACAGGTAGCCTTCATGAATTTAGCCATGCAGTGTATATTATTAAGTATCCCAGCAGGGATCTGATTCTCCAATACGTTGTTATTCTGACTAATAGGCGTGCATTCCTGTTTACTCACTTTCCCCTCACCACTTCATTCCTTTGTTTCAGGCCTTCCAATGGGACTCAACTTCTCTTAGAATTCCCTCTAATGATGATAATAAGTTATAGAAACATATCTTATTTTCATTTGTCTTAAAAACAGACATCATTTCACATTTATTTTTAGGGATTTTTTTCTTCTGTATGTAGAACTGTTTGACAGTTAATGATAATCCAATGACCCACTGTGATCATTACTAGTGTCAAGATGTCAGCGATCACCCTAACACGTTCCCTCGAAAGGGGCCTGACACTGTCTACTGGCAACTTTGAAGGCTTTTTTCTTCATTAGTGTTCCGTGGTTTTGTTGCGAAGCACCAAGAAGTGGAATTTTTCTTTGTTCTGCTTACACTCAAATTAGAAGCACAACATGACAGAGCTGTACGACTGCTGGGTACACACCCAATAGAACGGAGGTCAGATTACAATAGACCTACTATTCCCAGCAACTCAGCCCAAGCGTCCACCGCCCATCAGTGGGTGAACGGAATTAGAGCATGCAGCATGCATTCACAGTAGATTATTTGGGGTGCGTTAAAAAGAACAAATGCCATCTCTTCCAGGAAAATAGTTAAAGCTAGTGATCACGTTAAGCAAAATAAAAAAGCCAGTATTTCATGTTTTCGTTCACTTGTGGATAGAGTGGAAAGGAAACTTAGAAAAAGGAAAGAGGCTGCAAAAGAAGAATTAAATGTGGTCCCTACGAAGACGAAATGATCAAAGTATCTTACCTACTGGATGAAAAGATTACAATTAAGCCCATTTATTTGCTACAAAAAATGCCTAATAATTTAAAGATCTCAAAAGAGAGATTTCGATAAAGCTGAATCTTTTAATTGCTGGATTTCTTAAAGTTTTTCCATAATTTTTTTTTATGTTTCCAGGCCACTGGATTGTTTTCTTGCTTGTACGTGCTCAATATAGTAGATACTTTCCAGAAAAAAATAACATGCAAATGGTAAGCTTTTAAACAAAATAATAAAGTTAGAAATGAATTTTTAATTTATGCTAATACATGTTTATTAAAATAGAGTTACATATCTTTCCCTTTTTCCCTCCAGCCCCTTACACCCTCTTCTTAGGTTTCCTGACTTGAATTGATAGCTTGTTTTCCTTTAGGTATTAATGTTACATACACACACATATGTGCACAAACCTATTTAGTCAGTTTTTCTTTGAGAGTATATGAATTTAGGGCTGACCAGTTTGCACTGGATAGTTATGAGGAGGCTCATCATTGGGAGAATCTAAGTCTCCCTATCAGTAGTTGCCTAGAGTTCTTTGTCTAGTGACAGATCCCTCAAATTTCCCTCTTCCACATGAGCATGACTATTGATACTGTGATTGTTCCAAATCTTGCTTATGCAGCCATTCCTAGGAGAAATGCTTTCCCAGCAGACTTCCTAGTATTCTGGGTCTTCTCATCTTTCAGGCCTCTCTTACGCAATGTCCCCTAAGCCAAAGATGGGGAGCTGTGCTGAGGATATATCTATGGGGGTTGGGTTTCCCCATGGTCCTTTGATCTCTGTATCATAACCATCAAGTTCTGGTTCTCTGTGATGGTCTCCATTTGTTGTAAAGAGGGATGGTAGCCAAAATGTGTGAGTATAAAGATTTAGAGCATAGTAAGGAATTGTGGTGATCTAGCACATTGATTGTGTAGATTCTTTCTTTAGGTCCACGACTGCACTAAAGTCCCAGGGAGCTGGCTAGGCTTCAAGTACCAAGCATAATAACCCCCCAGTTAAGTAGTCCTTAAGTCTAATGAGACAGATGTTACCACTAACATATCAGTGCCATCTATTGCATATTTATAAATATATAGTCATTGACATACTGGTCATTGTGGTTCATAGTCATTGAGGCTATGAATTTCTTCCCTCCATGGGCAGTTATATGGTAATTTCTGGAACCATTGAAGGATATAGCAGGATAGATGGCTACAGCTTAATCTCAGTGTGAATCACCTGAGTCCCGTGTCCAAACATGTGGTGTCTACTTGTTGTCTACAAGAAAGCTATCTTGGCTTAAGATACACACAATCTCAAAGAATGGAGAGAAGTATTCCAAGCAAGTGGGATCAAGAAGCAAGCAGACATTGCCATCCTAATCCCCGACAATATATACTTCATACTAAAACTCATCAGACAGCACAAAGAAGGGCTCTTTACCCTTATCAAGAGATTGATTAATCAAGAAGACCATTATAACAGTAGCCTTATACGCACCAAACTCTGGTGTCCTAATTTTATTTTAAAAAATAATAAATGGAATTACAGACATAAATTAACACAAGTTCAGCAACACTGATTTCAGTCCCTCTTTCTCCAATAGATTTGTCATCTAGACAAAAAAAAATAGAGAAAACTCAGATTTAAATAACATCTTTTATCAAATGGACATAACATATCTCAACATAATATTCTACTCAACAGTCGAGGAATATATTTTCTACTCAGCAGCACACAGAAGCTTCTCTAAAACAGACCATATGCTAGAACACCAAACGTTAGAAAATACAAAAAACAGAAATAAGTCCATGTCTCCTATCTGATCTTGGAGCAATAAAACTTAAAATTAGCATCACACAAAATCTCAGTAAATGCATAAAATTATAGGGATTAAGCATGTGTTTACTGAATGATGACTAAGTCAAAGAAGAAATCAAGACAAAAATGAAGGCATTCTGGGAGCTGAATGGAAAGGAAGACACCACCACAGAACTTATGAGACACAGTAAAGGGGAAGTTTACAGCCCTAGATGCCTAAAGTAAAAGACCAGTCACATCATATAAGTGACTTTATGATGCCACTCAAAAAATCAGATCAAGTCCAAAGAGGAGATGGAAAAAGTAAAGTTTTCGGGGGGGGAGGTCTCAATGGTTTCACAGTGGAATTCTAATATACTTTCAAAAAAATAACTACAACCAAACTTTCTTAAACTCGACAACTAAAAAAAATGACATGATCATTTCAAGAAATGCAGAAAAATCATCTAACAAAATCCACCATGACTTCACGGTAAGTGTATTAGATAGGGCAGGACTGGAGGGAACAGAATAAATGCTACAAAGCCAATGTATCCTAAATTGAGAAAAATGTAAAGCAATCCCATTAGAGTCTAGAATAAGACAAGACTGTCCACTATCCCCATACCTTTCAAATATAGAGCTGGGGCACTTGCTGGAGCAATAAAACAAGAAAGAGAAAATAAAGGAATACAAATAGGAAAAGAGAAGGTCAAATCATCCCCATTTGCATATGATTATCCTATATGCATATGGTATTATACATAAGAGATCCCAAAAATTCTACCAAAAATTTCTGGAAACAATCAACAATTTCATCAAAGTGACAGAGTACAAAATCAACTTGTAAGAATTGGTAGCCTTTCTATCACAAAAACAAAAAACAAAAACAAAAAATTGAGAGAGACATGGACACCCATATGTATATATACACACACACACACACATATATATATATATATATATATATTCAATATGTGTATATTGAAACAAACTTAAGTAAGGAGGTGAAAGACTTCTACAATGAAAATTTCAAATATCTGAAGAGATTGAGAAATACAGTAGAAACTGGAAAAGAAAATCCTATGTATATGGATTGGTAGAATAAACTTGTGAAAATGACCATCCTACCAAAAGCAGTTTACAGATTCAGTTCAATACCAATCAAATTACCCACAACTTTCTTCAAAGAAATAGGAAGAAAATCTAAAACTATATATGAAATAGACAAAACAAAAAACAAAAAACTGCCCTGTATAACCAAAGCTATCTTGAGCAAAAGCAATAATGTCAGAGAGATTATTATTCCAGAGTCCAACATCATGGTAGAATTCTAGTTATAAAAACAATATGGTATTGGAGAAAAAAAGACATCTATTCCAACGGGATAAAATAGAAGCCCCAAATGTATTAGGATGCATGTGTAACTACAGCTGTCTGATATTTGACAAAAAGGCAAAAAAACACATATGGGAGAAAATACAACATTTTCAACAAATGGTGCTGGGAAAACTGGATACCTAGAAGCAAAAGATGAAAAAAAAATTAAGTTTTGAGTCAAAGTCTCACTGTGTAGCTCTATTTGGCCTGGAACTCCCTACATAGACCAAACTTGACCTAGAACTCTGACCATAGATCTTGCCTGATTCTGCCTTCCTTGAAGAAATAGATGAAGTGCAATAAAAAAAAAAAAAAAAAAAAAAAAAAAAGAACGTAATAAATAAGGATATGGAACTGAAGACTCCTGGCCCAGCCAGAGACCTGCATGCCTTCTGGTTCCCATCTGTGCCCAGGCCAGCTGGTGCTGGACCTGAACCCACACAGCCCACCCCCCAGTTGCAGCATGACTCCATAGATATTCTGACACATCCAGGATCCCAGGATCCCAGGCTCACAAGCTCACAGAGGAAAGGCTCCAGTCATGGACAGTGAGGGCAGATAACACCAGAGATCACCAGATGGTGAGAGGCAAGCATAAGAACATAAGCAATAGACACCAATTTGACTTGGCAACATCAGAACCCAGTTCTCCCACCACAGCAAGTCATGGATGCCCCAACACAC
Organism: Rattus rattus; assembly: GCF_011064425.1. NCBI lineage: Eukaryota > Metazoa > Chordata > Mammalia > Rodentia > Muridae > Rattus > Rattus rattus. The sequence goes on along the minus strand of NC_046157.1, from coordinate 168,971,524 downwards.
CTGTAAAGAAAGATTCAGAGCTAAATTCTCATTTAATGAAGAGGACGGAGGACTTTAAGAAGGCCATAAAGAAATACAGGACAACACAGGTAAACAAGTAGAAGCCCTTAAAGAGGAAATGCATAAATCCCTTAAAGAAATACAGAAGAAGACAATCAAACAGGTGGAGGAATTGAACAAAACCATCCAGAATCTAAAAATGGAAATAGAATCAGTAAAGAAAATTCAAAGGCAGACAGACCTGGAAATGGAAAACCTAGGAACGAGAACAGGAGTCATAGATGCAAGCATCACCAACAGAATACAAGAGATAGAAGAGACAATCTCAGTGGCAGAAGATACAATAGAAGACATCCAGACAACAGTCAAGGAAAATACAAAAAGCAAAAAGCTCCTATCTCAAAACACTCAAGAAATCCAGGACGCAATGAAAAGAACAAACCTGAGAAGAATAAGTATAGAAGAGACCGAAGGTTCCCAACAAAAACAGCCAGCAAACATCTTCAACAAAATTATAGAAAAATTTCCTAACCTAAAGAGAGAGATGCCCATAAATACACAAGAAGCCTACTGAACACCAAACAGATGGGACCAGAAAAGAAATTCCTCTCATCACATAATAATTAAAGCATCAAATGTACATAACAAAGAAAGAATATTTAAAGCAGTAAGGGAAAAAGGTCAAGTAACAAATAAAGAAAGATCTATCAGAATAACACCTGACTTCTCAACGGAGACTCTAAAAGCCAGAAGATCCTCGGCATACAGACCCTAAGAGAACAAAATGCCAGCCCAGGTTGCTATACTCAGCAAAATTCATAATTTTCATAGATGGAGAAATCAGGATATTTTGAGACAAAACCAAATTTAAACAATATCTTTCAATAAATCCAGTCCCACAGAAGGAAAAGTCCAACATAAGGAGGGAAACTCCACCCAAGAAAAAACAAGAAATTAATCTTTTTACAACAAACCCAAAAAAAGAGAAACATGCAAACATAATTCCACCTCTAACGACAAAAATAACCGGAAGCAACAATCATTGGTCCCTAATATCTCTCAACATCAATGGACTCAAATCTCCAATAAAAAGACATAGGCAAGCAGACTGGATATGTAAACAGGATCCAGCATTTTGTTGCATACAGGAAACACAACATCAAAGTCAAAGATAGACATTACCTCAAAGTAAAAGGATAGGAAATTTTTTTCCAAGCAACTGGCCCCAATAAACAAACTGGAGTAGCCATTCTAATGGCTTTCAACCAAAAATTATCAAAAGGTGGGGAAGGACACTTCATACTCATAAAAGGAAAAATCCACCAAGATGAACTCTCAATTCTGAACATCTATGCCCCAAATTCGAGGGTATCGACATTTATAGAAGAAACCTTACTAAAGCTCAAAGCACACATTGAACCTCACACAAAAATAGTAGGAGATTCAACCTCCCACTCTCATCAATGGACAGATCATGGAAACAGAAACTAAACAGACACAGTGAAACTAAAGAAGTTATGAACCAAATGGATTCAATTGCTATCTATAGAACATTTCACCCTAAAACAAAAGAATATACCTTCTCCTCAGCACCTCATGGTACCTTATAAAAATTCAACCATATACCTGGACACAAAACAAGCATCAACAGATACAAAAACATTGAATTAATCCCATGTATTCTATTGGAACATCACAGACTAAGGCTGGTCTTCAATAACATCAAAAACAACAGAAAGCCACATACAACTCTCTACTCATTGATAACTTAGTAATGGAAGAAATTAAAGATTTTTTAGAACTCAATGAAAATGAAAGCACAACATATCCAAACTTATGAGACACAATGAAAGCAGTGCTAAGAGGAAAACTCATAGCTCTGAGTGTCTACAAAAAGAAATTGGAGGGATCGTACACTAGCAGCTTAACAGCTCATCTGAAAGCTCTAGAACAAATACACCCAGGAGGAGTAGACGGCAGAAAATAATCAAACTCAGGGCCGAAATCAACCAAGCAGAAACAAAAAGGACTATACAAAGAATCAACAAAACGAGCTGGTTATTTGAGAAAATCAACAAGATAGATAGACCCTTAGTCTATCAGACCTTAAAGAAAATCTAATACCAACACTCAAACTATTCCACAAAATAGAAACAGAAGGAACACTATCCAATTGTTTCTATGAAACCACAGTTACACTGATACCTAAGCCACACAAAGACCCAACAAAGAAAGAGACCTTTAGATCAATTTCCCTTATGAATATCAATGGAAAAGTACTCAATAAAATTCTCACAAACCGAATCCAAGAACACATCAAAACAATCATCTGCCATGATCAAGTAGGCTTCATCTCAGGGATGCAGGGGTGGTTCAATATATGGAAATCTATCAATGTAATCCACTGTGTAAACAAACTCAAAGGGGAAAAAAAAACACATCATCATCTCATTAGATACTGAAAAGGCCTTTGACAAAATACAACACCCATTCATGTTAAAAGATTGGAGAGGTCAGAAATTTAAGGTGCACACCAAAATATAACAAAAGCAATATACAGCAAACCAATAGCCAACATCAAACTAAATGGAAAGAAACTTAAACCAATCCCGTTAAAATCAGGGACAAGCAACTGAAACGGCAGGCCCTACTGGGACTGGTGTCAGCTCGTCCCTGGCCTTCCATATTGGGCCATCCCTCAGGCCCCTGAGGTCACAGTGGACTCGACACTCTGCCCCAGGGGTGGCCCGCCAAGCCCCATTTGTGAGTCCTGGAGCCTGAGGCTTGTAGATGACTTCCTGGGTGAATTTGTTAATGCTACAATTGGACTGCACTAGTGAAAGCCGGCTCTCTTTAAGCCTAAAATGGTTTCCCAGACTGCCCCAAGGCTGTTTCCAGACTACTTTGCCTGATTGGACCCATCGCATCAGAAGGAGAGATGAACTCCATGTCATCCCACTGTCCCCTCCACCGTTGTCAGGCTTCTTGGTGTTACTACGCTCCTCACATGTGCTGCTTTGTGATGGACGACTCCTGGGCAAGGTTACACAGCCACACTAAGGACTTGGAGCTGTTGGGATCCTTCAGCATCTTGCGGTGCCTCTAATTGCCAACACTGTGTTTGCATCTCCGTCTCCCGTGCATGTGTGCAGGCGTGAGTGGTATGCTTATGTATGCCTGTATGTGGTGGACATGTGTGATGAAGGGCCAGCCTAGGCTTCACTCTCCTGTCTCCCCCTCACTCCCTCTTCCCACCAATGTATTCCCTGCCCTGAGCACAATGGCTTAGGTGACTCAGGACCACACTGAGGATTTGTTTGGCCGCGTTTCAGGCCACAGTTTTCTTGCCTGTGGGATGATGCTAGGTCTACTTGAAGATCCTCCAGCTACATGAGAGATGTGAAGGGGTAGTGACTCAGTGTTGGGCCGTGTGGGCCAGGGCTCCCGGTCTTAACCTGGTACCTGTTTACCTGAGACGGCCCCATTCTGTTGTTCAACTACAGCCTCTGAACTGAGAAATTTGGGACTTATTTTTCTGATTTTTAAAAATAAAGTGCCAAGCCATTTTTTTCTCCATCTTTATTAAATTGGATATTTCTTATTTACATTTCGATTGTTATTCCCTTTCCCGGTTTCTGGGCAAACATCCCCCTAACCCCTCCCCCTCCCCTTCTATATGGGCTTCCCCTCCCCATCCTTCCCCCATTACCACCCTCCCCCCAACAATCACGTTCACTGGGGGTTCAGTCTTGGCAGGACCAAGGGCTTCCCCTTCCCCTGGTGCTCTTACTAGGCTATTCATTGCTACCTATGAGGTTGGAGTCCAGGGTCAGTCCATGTATAGTCTTTTGGTAGGTGCCACGCCATTTTTATAATAATATTAGTGTTTTATAATTTAAAAAAAATCAGGGACAAGACAAGGCTGCCCACTTTCTCCCTACCTATTCATTATAGTACTTGAATTTCTAGCCAGAGCAATTGAACCAAAAAAAAAAAAAAAGTTCAAAGGAATACAAATTGGGAAGGAGGAAGTCATTATATCACTATTTGCAGATGATATGATTGTATACATAAATGACCCCATAAATCATACTGCATGGCTCCTACAGTTGATAAACAATTGTAGCAAAGTGGATGGATATAAAATTAACTCAAACAATCAGTAGTCTTCCTCTACTCAAAGGATAAAAGGACTAAGAAAGAAATTAGGGAAACAACACCCTTCACAATAGTCACAGATAATATAAAATGTCTTGGTTTGACTCTAACCAAGCAAGTGGATGATCTGTATGACAAGAACTTCAAATCCCTGAAGAAAGAAATCGAAGAAGATCTCAGAAGACGGATAAGACCTCCCATGCTTATGGACTGACAGGATTAGTATAGTAAAAATAGTTAGAAAGAGCAATTCTCAAATTCATTTAGAATAACCAAAAACTTAGAATAGCAAAAACTGTTTTCAACAATAAAAGAACATCTGGGGGGAATCACCATCCCTGACCTCAAGCTGTATTACAGAGCAATAGTGATTTTTAAAAAAGGCATAGTATTGGTACAAAAACAGGCAAGAAGTAGATCAACTGGATAGAATTGAAGATTCAGAAATGAAACCACGCACTTATGGTCACTTGATCTTCACAAAGAAGCTAAAACCTTCCAGTGGGAAAAAAAGATAGCACCTTCGACAAATGATGTGGTTCACTGGAGGTCAGCATGTAGAAGAATGCAAATTGATCCATTCTTACCTCCTTGTACAAGCTCAAGACAAAGTGAATCAAGGACCTCCACATAAAACCAGATACACAGAATCTAATAGAAAGGGGGGAAGAGCCTCGAATAATTGAGCACAAGGGAAATTTTCCTAAACAGAACACCAATGGCTTATGCTTTAAGAGCAACAATCAACAAATGGGATCTCATAAGACTGCAAAGCTTCTGTAAATCAAAGGACACTGTCATTTGGACAAAACAGCAACCCACAGATTGGGAAAAGATATGTACCAACCCTACATCAGACGGAGGGCAAATATCCAATACATACAAAGAACTCAAGAAGGTAGACTCCAGAGAATCAAATAACCCTATTAAAAAGTGGAGTACAGAGCTAAATAGAGGGTTCTCAACCAAGGAATCTTGAATAGCTGAGGAGCACTTACAGAAATGTTCAACATCCCGAACCATCAGGGAAATGCAAATCAAAACAACCCTGAGATTCCACCTCACACCAGTCAGAATGGCTAAGATCAAAAATGCCAATGACAACAGATGTTGGTGAGATTGTAGAGCAAGAGGAACACTCCTCCATTGCTGGTGGGGCCACAAGCTGGTAAAACCACTTTGGAAATCAGTCTGGCAGTTTCTGAGAAAATTGGACATTGAACTACCTGAGCACTCAGCTATACCACTCCTGGGCATATACCCAAAGGATGCTCCAACATACAACAAGGACACATGCTCCACTACGTTCGGAGCAGTCTTATTTATAATAGCCAGAAACTGGAAACAACCCAAATGTCCCTCAACAGAGGAATGGACACAGAAAATGTGGTACATTTATACAATGGAGTACTACTCAGCTATTAAGAACAGTGACTTTATGAAATTATTAGGCAAATGGATGTAACTGGAAAATATCATCCTGAATGAGGTAACACAGACACAAAAGAACACACATGGTACGCACTCACTGATAAGTGGATATTAGCCCAAAAGCTCACAATGCCCATAATACAACCCATAGAGCATATGGAGTGGAGAATGAAGGAAGGCCAGGGTGTGGATGCTTCAGTCCTGCATTGAGGAGGGAACAGGACAATTGTGGGAGGTAGAGGGAAAGGGGTACTGGGGAGGGAAAAAAGAGGGGCAGGAAATAAGGGTGGCAGTATCAGGAACTGGAGGAGATGTGAGAGAGGTACAGAGGGTCAGGAAATCAAACAAAAATATGTAGCATGGGGGATGGGGAGCTGGGCATAGCCACCGGAGGGTCCCAGACACCAGGGAAATGTGAGGCTTCCAGGACCCAGTGGGGATGACGTTAGCTGAAATGAGCAAGAGAAGCGGGAGAGAGAACCTGGTGAGACCACCTCCAGTAGACAGGCATGGCCCCTGGTCGGGGGAAGTTTTTAACCCAGAAATGTTCCTGTCCAAAGAAAGAGCAGGGACAAAAAAATGGAACAAAGCCTGAAGGAAGGGTCAACCAGTGACTGCCACACCTGGGGATCCATCATGTCTGCAGACAGCAAACCCTACACTGTTGCCATGTTCAAGAGGCGCTTGCTGACGAGAACCGAGTGTGGAGGTTCCTTTGAAGGTCAGGCCAGCAACTGACCAAGGCAGATGTGGATGCTTGGAGCCAACCATTAGACTGAGCTCAGGGAACCTGATGAGGGAGCTGTGGGAAGGACTGGAGGAGCTGAGAGGGATTATAACCCGATTGGAAGAGCAACATAGGCTGGACTGACCACCCAGTTCTCCCAGAGTCTAGACCACCAACCCAGGAGTGTACCTGTTCCACCATTCCAGATACGTATATAGCAGGGGATGGCCTTGCCTGACAGCAATGAGAGGAGAAGCCTTTAGTCCAGGGAAGGCTTGATGCCCCAGCATAGGAGGATGCTGGAGCAGTGGGGTGGGAGAGTGTGAGTGGGGGAACACTCTCATACAGGCTAAAGAGAGGGGGGAGGGTGGGTGTGGGATGGGGAGGTTGGTGGAGGGGGTAACAGGAAAGTGGGATATCATTTGAGGTGTAAACAAATGAAATGATTAATAAAAACTAAAAATGTTTTTAAAAGGATACAGAACTGAAAGGGATACCTATTGGAATCCAGATGAGGACCCTCAACAGTAGACAACGCAGAGAATGCCCAAAGCAATGGAGGATGAAATGAGAGGCTACAGGGCGGATTTAGTCAGAGTCTCAAAAGCAGAGAAGGAATGAAGTGGGTAAAATATGTGGGGGGGTCAGGGAAGGTAGCTAATAAAAGAACAAACAGATCATAATCAGGAAAAGGGAAAAAAGAAGAAAGAAAAGAGAAAACAAACAAAAACTTCATGTTTAGAGTAACCATGAACTGTGCACATCACCAAAGATCACAGCAAAGTTCTAAGAACCAGCACCTATGGAAAGCTGCATTAGGGTCAAGACATTTCGTTCAGGAAAGGGCAGCAAATGTAGCTTGCAGGCCTTAGAGTTGCTCTGCTGACTTAGTACAAAAGCATGGGCACTCAAGATGTAATGAATTTCCCTGACTGTATTCTAATAAAACTTTATTTAAAACAAGCAGTGAAGCAAATTTTCCTCATGACTTCCAGCTTGCTAACCTTTAAAGTATCAAATGACCCCCAACTTTTCAACAACAACAAAAAAAGATTTTCGGAACTTAGATATACTCTTGCCCCGAGTGCTAGGATCAAGAGTGTGCACCACAGCAAAATCAACTTTCCTTGAAACAAAAATCATGAATCAAAAAGACTTGAACCAAAGATCATGTACATACCTCATCTTCTCTTTCCCTACCTCATTTCCCAACCCAACTATCTCATGTTAGACTGAGAGAACATGATTGGTCCAAATCACAGAACATAAGCCTTAAGGCAAGCCTGCTAAGAAAGGTAGTAGAAAGGTGATGAGGTTTTACCAATAACAAAACTTCTATTCCTCCCAAACCCAACCCCATTAAAGTTTACCCATATAAAATATGAACAAATCATTTAAACAGATTTCACATGGGGCGAGGGGTGATGTAGAACCGATTTGAACTTTTCCAGCCTTTACCTTCTTCATATCCCAAGATCAGAGAAAGTATTGTGGTCTATAGATACGCATGTATGTGGCCTCTCATTTTCATGGTGATTGTTAACTTCATATCCAACTTGTCAACTGCTAGACCCATTCATGAAGGGCCATCCACTTATGTGAATTCTATAAACTGTGAGACCAGAGGTGAGTCTGTTTTTTAGAATGAGGTTGATCCTATGTTAAGAAGACCAGCAGAGGATGCTTCTGAAGATGTCCTTTCATGGGGATGCTCGAGACGAAGCAATTACAAATAATAAGGACCTTGGCAAAAATGCTCGGGCTGTGAGGAGCAAACAAAAGTCTGTATTGCAAACTCTAGTGTACCATCAGCAACATGTACAGGCAGAGTTCCCGAGACTTTAACTGACTGTTCCTCATTGTTCCTAATTACTGTCAGTGAGCGTGCCCAAACCACTCCAGGCAAAGCCAATATCCCAGGCAACATGTTGTCTCCCCTCATAATTCATTTTCTGTCCTTCCCGTAACATAATCTATGGCTGTTCTTTTTTTTGGTGTTCTTTATAGAAACACTGATTGAATAATGTCATGACCTTTTCCTGTGTTCAATGCTATAAGCAGACTTCCAGAATCAAGCACTCATAACTTTAAACAGTACCTTGCTTTCAAGAGTGCTTAGAAGTAGCTCTTTCTAAGCTATTTCATGGTTGGCTATTGGGAAAGGCACAGCCCACATCATGCCCTGCCATTGGTCTATTAGACTAGAGGGCATTGTGAATGAACCCTAGGAAAAAAAACCCTTGATTGTTGTAGCACCCAGTGCTTTCAACCGGAAATGGAAAGGGGCTAGTTCCTATTAACTTAGTCCCTGAATGCAGTGGACTCTTTTTCTAATCTTATAAAAATCCATGATTCCTATCTTACGTTAACCTTTAGGTGGGTCATTTTCTTGATGGATGATTATGAGCAAGGGAGGGCCCAGTCCACTATGGGTAGCACCACCCCTGCTGGTCAGTGACTCCTGGGCTATACAAGAAAGCCGTCTGGACAAGCTACGTGGAGCAATCCAGTAAGCAGCAATCCTCCACTGTCTCTGCTGCAGCTCCTTCCTGGAGTCTCTGATAGACTTCCATCTGTCCTTTACTAAGTATCCTTAGTATTCTATGAGACAGACAGACAGACAGACAGATGACAGTAGCATAGCTCATTCTCCCAAGAAACAGACTTACCATGCAAATACTTTGTCCAAAATGGCAGTGTCAGTTTCAGTTTTCCTATCATCCCACTCTGATCCTAAAATTGGACTTTTTTATTTTCTCTTCAATTTCAGGAGTACTAACTCTTTTTTATTCCTCCTAAAAAGCACTGCTGGTTGTGTCTTTTGCTTGCATTCTTATGGGGGAAAATGCATGTTATTTTTTTTTTAATATAGAGCTAATGTTATAGAGAATGAACGGCTCCTTGTCAGTAGACCTTCATTTGACCTTGAAGTGACAGCGTCTCTTGTTATGAAGATTCCAAGATGATAGCCCAGCAGATGCTGCCAAATGAAAAAATTTGCTGCAATGAGCTTTTTATGAAATATTGAGGCTAAGCAGAGAAACCATTCCTCTGACAAAAATATTCTCAGCCACTCCCTGCGTTAAATCACAGTGTGGAGGCTGCTGGCTCGAGCTTGCAGTGCCAGCAACGACACCCTGAATGCACTTAGCTGGAAAACATCCAAATTCCAGGAATGACCTTTCCATTGCAGATCATGGGAGACCCTCTCCATTCCCTTAGGTCTAGGAATCACTAAAAAGGCACTGAGGATGCATTGTGTGTTTTCTCCTGCCTTGTGGCCCCGCTCATTCCATCTCATGGAAACCCTCAGACCAACATCCCTACAAGAAAACAGGGTTTTATTCAGTTAACCCTTCCTACCCTCTCCTCTGTCAAGTGCTAAGTGAGATCAAACTAGATTGAGTTTAGAGAAAGAGGACAGAGTCCTGAGGAGAGAGGCTACAAGAGTGGCTCGCTCTCTCAATCTGTCACCTGGCTGACACACTACGTGTCATGTGGTATTTGAACAGCCAGAAGGAGCTGAGATCTTGTTCACTATTCTGCCAAGGGACTCTGAGGGCCAGCAACCTTCCACAGGGGCAAGTCTGAAGGAAAAAACTGCATCCAGAATGCAAGGGTGGCAGCAGATTCTGGGATGGTGGAAGGAGGCTTGTGGTTCCAACAGAGGTCAGGAGCACTGCCTGGCCACACCATGGCAACCTTTTGTTTCGCTGACTGCAATAGCCCACTGTTCTATTCCTGGCATTGTGCTCAGTACTGGCCGGGATTCATTTCTCTCCATTCAGCTTGGACTGTAGACACATAATAAAATGCAGGGTGACAAGATTTCCTAAGGCTTTCAGGTGCATACAGCCTGGCAGGCTATGGGTTGCTACATTCCTGTGTCCAAATGTTAAATGAAGGCACCTACTGCTTCCAGACTCTAGTTGGAAACCAAACAGACACTGTCTAGTGTTCCTCATTTAGGGGACAATTAAGGATCCTTTGATTCATTTTATACAACCAAATACTTCTAGAGTAGCAATTCCATCCAGGCACTGCGCTCGGCTTAGGTTGATACAAATATAGAGAAGACATAGCTGGGAGGCTTGCAGAAATACACATGCAACGTAATATGCTCAGTGCAAGATTAAACTAGATTCACAATCCTTAGAGCGAGAGCATTTAACCTGTCAGAAAGAACTGAAAAGGAACTGCTGCCTAGAGGAGGGGAGAGAGATAATGACAGGACATGCCAAGGGAAGACTATAAGCAAAGGAAAAATACCATGAAAGAACAACATTGAGATACCAGAGTGAGGGGGGACACAGAATATATTCATATCTCTCTCTCTCTCTATCTCTCTCTCTCTCTCTCTCCTCTCTCTCCTCTCTCTCTCTCTCTCTCTCTCTCTCTCTCGTATGTGTGTATGAGAGAGAGAGAGAGAGAAAGACAGACAGACAGAAACAGAGACAGAGAGTCAGAGAGACAGAGGGAAACAGAGAGAGACAGAGAGACAGATACAGAGGCAGAGAGACAGAGAGTCAGAGAGACAGAGGGAAACAGAGAGAGACAGAGAGACAGATACAGAGGCAGAGAGACAGAGAGACAGAGACAGAGACAGAGACAGAGACACAGGGAGACAGAAAAACAGACCACTCTGCATGTATGGTGCGTATCTTGTGAGAACATAAAATGTGTGCTTGGTAAGAGTGCCAGCCTGCTGCTAAGGAGCCATGTAGAGGAGGACAGGGCCAGCTCTGTGCCTTGCACTAAGGAACTCCATGCTGCAGATAAAGAGGAGTCACAAGAAGTCAGAACTCACTATAACGAGCCATCGAAGACGGAGCAAGACAGATATAGTCAATTTCCTATAGCACCCTGTGCGACCCCTCTCAGTCACAACCTGGCCATTGCCAGAGAGAAAGTCTTCCTGGGCTCTTGGTTCTCTCTTGCAGCTCATAGGCGTCCCACCGCAGCTGCAACTCAGCTTTCCTCTGGTGAAGATCAGTCTTCTTCTATTAGTGCAGAAAGCAAGAGAGAGAACAGTTACCTGGATATGGTCCTGAACCTTTTCAGCTCCCATCTCACTTCTCAGTTGCAGAGAGAGCTGAGAAGACGGGGATCTACACACTGCCACTTTCTCAGACCCTTTTATGGCATCTCAACACTGCTTCTGGGAAGCAGTGCGAGGGGGTGGAGGCTGAAACAGGCAGCCTGTGTGTTCCCACTCCTGGCACAGTTTCTCGAGGCATCCTAATTACCACTTACTTTTTAGCTTCTCCACCAGAATATAAACTTCTTGCAGAGCTGTGATGGTTGTCCCTATGACCTCAGTCCTTAAACCTACCTAGGGACGTGCCGTTATCCAGTTTCTATTGGCTGAATACATGAACAGTCATTGTCTCCAATTGCAGAAGTGAATGATAGTTGAGGATTCAGTATGCTGCAGGCATGCTGAGAGCTATAACTGAGACAGTCCTGATCTACAGGCTATGCCTGTGACTGCAAGGGCTTTAAGACAATATACTTGTTTTCCAGGAGCGTTGTGCTCTTAGGCAAGTGACTCTGAGGAAAGAGAACTTAAAACCAGCACCTTTAATCAAGACAACAGAAAACTCTGTATAGCGGCTGCAACCGAGATCACAGAAATGCTTGCCCTGTCACAAGAGTCAGAACTCACTTGAAAGGTGCCATGGATGGTGACCTCAGCTGACATGGGTTGGGCCAATGTTGAACAAAATGCTAGGAACAGTTTCCTCTCATTCCTCCCTTCTTTCTCCTAATGTCACTCCATCATAGCTCTTGCCAAGGTGCCCAGAGCACTGGAAATTCTTCCTTACAAAACAGAACTTCTATCAATGTCAGAAGTCTCAGGTCAGGTCAGGTTAGCTTGCCTGAGAGCCAGCATCTGGGCCGGTACATAGAGGACTGTCTCAGGTGTGGACGGTCAGGCCCTGTGTAGTTCAAAGGGTCTAGTAAACTTTTGGTATAAATTAAACAATAATTGGTTTCACTCCAAATCTAAAATAGGGCAACTGACCTCTGGCATAGCAAAGTGAGATGAGATGCTTTTCTGACTGACACCTGGTGAAAGTGGAAAACCACCTTAAAAAACAACCATGAAACATCGATGGGAGCTGGGGGCTGTCTTCAAGCCCAGCAGCCAGTTATGGGAACAAAAGCAGGTGAGTTCAAGACCAGCCTGGTCTACATAGCAATTTCTAAGCCAACCATGGCTACACAAAGAAACCCTGCTTAAAAAATAGATAAATAGATAGATGATAGATAGATAGATAGATAGATAGATAGATAGATAGATAGATAGATAGATCGACAGATAGAGATTTAAAAGCCTATGGAAATTATCCTTGGGCATATTTAGTATCTCTAAAGGATCATACTATATGGGAATTGGCCTACAGGCTGTCGTATCAGAAGCCCAACAATGGCTGTCTCCCAGTGGAAAGACCAAGAATCCAGTACTTGTTCAGTCTACTGAACTGGATGTTGCTGGTCTGGTGTTGAAGTCCCAAGATTTAAAAGTTAAAAAAATCTATTGGAAAATTTAGAAGACTTTAAATGTTAAGAAAATGTTGTTAGGGCAAAAATCAAAAGTGTTAAAGGCTACATTTGATTAAAAAAAGAAAAAAGTCTTATCCCCACTCCAGTGGTAGGCAGGAGCCTGCATGAGCCACCAGCTCAGGGACTTGCTTGATTTTTCAGGGTTTCCAAGAGTCAACTGAGACTGCAATTTGTATTTAAAACATAGATGATTTAAACTCTTATTACATAGATTAAAACAAGGCAATAAAAACATAGACCCATTACTTCTTTATGCTTTATCACATGTCACTGATATTTATCATGTCTGTCGTTATGATGAGAATACCTAATGGTGGACTGGTGACCCTCTCTCCTCAGACCCAGTGACATCACACATTGATGGCTGGAATTCAACCAGGGTGGAAATATTGACACATTTGCAATCAGAGAGGACTGGAAATAAAGCTTGACTTGCTATTTAGACCTACAGTGTTCTTCTGGTGTGTTATTCTTCTCATGGCTGTGACCAAAAAAAAAAAAAAAAAAAAAAAAAAACATGATAAAAAAAAAAAAAAAAAAAAAAAAAAAAAAAAAAAAAAAAAAACCTTGATAAAAGCAACGTAAAGAGGGAAGGATTGACTCTGCCTCCCAGCTTGAGGGCACAGTCCATCATGGAGGCTACATCCGCCGGGGCCGGAGTATAAAGCAGTTGGACACAGTGCATGGGCAGTCAAGATGCAGAGAGATATGGACGCTAGGGTTCAGCTTTCTTTCTCCTTTCCATTCTAGGACAGTGAGATGAAATGTCCCTGTATTCAGAAAGGGTTTTCCCTCCTCAGCTAAACCTTTCTGGAAATATCCTCGCAGACAAACCCAGAGAAATGTTTCCATGGTGATTAAAGATTACCAGTTACATTGAGTGTTTTCAAACCATTACATCATCGGTGAGGGTGCTACTCAAATGGCTGAGAAGTGAATGGCGTTCTACGATATACCTTTGCTTTATTTACTGATTAGAAATAGCAACGAATCCGTTACAGGGGCTGATTAACTATAGTCATAGTTTGACTGGCAGTACAAATGTGTGGCAAAAATAAAAATAAACAATAAAAGCATTACAACTGTGGAATTTATAATTATACTCAAAGTCGGGAATATTTAATCACGTGTGGTATACTGCATAGTTTTTTTTATTAGTTAAAATCGATATATACTGTAAGTACGAATTTTCCATATCTTCTTTTCAGAAAATTGGTTGTTAAATATTTCTAACATCCTTTCGTTTAGTTCTCACCCCTCACCTATATGATATCTCATAAGTTGAATCACTTTAAAACCTGGTTTTGCAAGAGACTTCCAGATGAGAGTTTTTATGATGTCTGTCTTAACCCTCACAGAACTTCATAGAGTAAATATTTAGAGTGGTGCATGTTCTCCTCTGCTGAACCTAATTAAATTGACCTAAGCAATATGTCGATGGGTGTGCATACATGAGCAGGCCTTTCGGTGTAGCTCTGTAGAGGAACAGTGCAGATGCCTTCCTTTGGTAAACGGAAATGGAAATAAGCCAAGAGCATACTGTTTCCTTATTCATCATACTTTTGCACCCTGTAGTTGAGGTATGTGCCACACTACATATTGGCATTATAAGCACAGTCAGGTCAAGGTTCAGATCAACACATAACTGGCTCAGCATTTATGTAACTCCAGCAGCAGGGCATCATGGGACACAGAACAGAATTTGCTCACTAGTAAAAGCAAGAGAACAGAGCAATACACCTCACAGAGCTTCCAACGCCTGTGGTACTCAAAGCTCACGCATCACTCAACTTAAATATAGAAATATTTAATATCAAATATAGAAGTATAGAAACTATGTCAGTGTGTCACACACTTTTATTTTATCTGGTAAGAGAAGAACATTTGCTCTACCTGTGGTGGGGCATGCCTTGGATTTCAGCACGCAGGAGGTAGAAGCAAGAAGATCTCTGTGAGTTTGAGACCATCCCGGTCTACAGAGTGAGCTCCAAGATGGTCAGGAGTAGAGAGAGAAACCCTGTCTCAACATGAGAGAGGGAGGGAGGGAAGGAGGGATGGAGGGAGAGAGAGAGAGAGAGAGAGAGAGAGAGAGAGAGCTTTTAAATTTTATTTTTGAATAAAGTGACATGAAACATAGCCATTCTATCTTTTAATATTTTCAAACAAAACTAATATTTTCCTATAGATGCTTCTTGCTAACACACCAGGTATGTGCTGCGAAGCCACGTTTTTGGTGACCCACATCATGTTGGCAATCTCAAAACAACTGTTCTGCAAACTCTGACAGATAGCCTGAGAGGTACGGCTTCCTTCCCTCCTTGGGAAGACCTTGCTGACCACGGATCTCCCTCCCCACCTGTGCACTTGACTGTCATAACCGTGGATGGGGTGGTTCAGTCCAGTGATGTGACAGGGTAGCTTGCCCAATTCCTTGGAATTTTCCAGCTTGGTTTTCTGAAAATGAGCCCCTTTCCTGGAAAGCATTGTGTGTCTGCGGTTTATTTTCTCCACCATTTTGTCAAAACCTGTGCACGCTAGACTTCTGGGCACCAAGAACACAGTATCTTTCCAGGATTTTTGCGTCTGCCCAATGTGTTTTGGGGATGGAGTTGGCTGTGGAATATCTCTTCATCTGTGTATCCATGATGTCTACCAGCTGATTGTTTTATTTAAACAACCCAAATAGTTTGGGCAGATCTCCTCCTCCTCGCCTTGGCTGACTGGAAACCAGTTCAGTGAGGGCTTCGTGAACTGCAAGTCTGAGCGTGATGGAACTGATTAGTTTCCACATGGTCACTCAAGTCCAGGTAAAATTGGACTGTGTTACAAGACCACCGTTAACAGTGCGACGAGGTCAAAGGGTACTGGTTTCCAGGTCAGTTCTGCTTCCTGTGCTCTTTACAGGCTTTAAAGGAACTGACTGTGCTCACTTTCCCTTGTAGCTGTTGATCATCAAAACGTGGTCTCCCAGCACAAGTCTTTGACCCCCACACATTCTGGAAATAGAGACAGGCTGATAAATGTGAGTTCAAAGCTAGCAAGGGCTGTATAGTGAGGCCTTGTGTGTGTGTGTGTGTGTGTGTGTGTGTGTGTGTGTGTGTGACAGAGACAGAGAGAAAGAGAGAGAGAGAGAGAGAGAGAGAGAGAGAGAGAGAGAGAGAGAGAGAGAGAGAGAGAGTTAAGAAGGCTCCCAACTTGATCCACTCACTATGGGCACCCAAATCTGACTTCACTCAGACTTCCAATTGGTATGGGTATCCATTGCTACCCTGGAATTAATTTTTAATTTAGACCTTTAAAAAATAACAAAAAAAATCTTTAGAAACAAAAGTAAACTTGAGAAACAAGGAAATGGTGATGATGGTGATGGTGGTGAAAATAAAGAAAATGATGATGATGATGATGATGGTGGTGGTGGTGGAGGGGCGGGGTGGGAGGATGGTGGTGATGGCAACAGTGATGACTATGATGATGATGTCTGTAATGGCTGATTTCGTGAATCAACATGACTGGGTCCTAAGGTACCCAGATATTTGATCAAACATAAACTGGGGTGTTTCTTTCAGGGAGAGGTTTTTTTTTTTTTTATGGTTCAGATAAACAGATCTCATAAAGTACATGAGTCTCCATATTCTGAGTGTGCACCGCCATCCACCTGAAGGTCTACCACAACAAATGTACACAGCTACTCAGGAGAGAGAGAGAGAGAGAGAGAGAGAGAGAGAGAGAGAGAGAGCATTCTTTCCTGACCACCCTTGAAGGGACACATCCACTCATGTTGGCTCCACGGCAGACTCTAGCCTTCAAACACAAACTTTCTACTGTCCATTCTCCATAAAGCCTCGTGCTGATTCCTTTGCGATAGATAAATGTCAAATTACTCATTACAAATGTGTTTTGGCTTCATCTCAATTCCTGTTTCTGGAATCACCGACTGATAGCCACACTATACCGAGTCCCAAACACTGGGATATGATCGTCACTTCTGTTACCTTCCCTCATAGTGACAACACCCATATCAGTTAGGTTTCCTGTGTATAATGCCTACCCTGTGCATGAAGAAACTGATTCAAGTCACAGTACATTGTTGGGGTCATTGAACTAATTCCCTAATAAGGACCTATAGGTAAATGCAACGTACTCTATATTGTTTTGCTGTATTTATAACCCTATTTTTTTTTTTACTGTAGAGGAAATTGCTAGTGTGGAAAGACATCCACTTTCCTCTCCATTACCTGACCCTCCTCGCAGGTGAGCAGGTGACCATTGCCATCCAATGAATCTGAATATTTGCCATGTGACCTTACAAACCCAGGCAATTAACAGCCAGTGTACCCACCTCCTTCATATCCTTGTCCTGGAGGAGACTTGTTCCAGCTGGCAGCCACAGGAGGCAAGAAGTCAACTGCTGAGTCACTGTTTGGATGGGAGCGGCACCGTAATGGCATCCAGGGCACAAAAAGGGACACTTTTTTTTTTTTTTTGAGTTGTAGTACTGGAGGTTATATCCGGGTCCTGAGTACAACAGACACAAATTCTACTACTGTGCTATATTCCCAACTCCAACATAACAAAAAAATTAAATTAAATTAACAAGTCCTCCTCCGTATTTAGAGGTTGTTCCCATCATATTTGGCAGAACTGTGAAGATCCAGTGCATACTTAAGTGAAATCACGGAGATGAGCAACGGAGATGTATTTCCTAGTGAGGCTTCCTAATTCCCATTATGACATCTCTATATCCCATATAATCATCCCATTATGATTAGGGCTTGGGCAAGAGAAGTCACCTACCCATTCTGTGCTTAACATGTATAAAATGGGAAGCAGTAATAGGCAAAAATACTTAGGATGACTGTGATGATTTGAATATGCTTGGCCCAGGGAGTGGCACTATTAGGAGGATTGGCCTTGTTGGAGTGGGTGTGGCCATTTTGGAGTAGGTATGTCACTGTGGGTGTGGGCTTTAAGACCCTCATCCTAACTCCCTAGCTTTCTCCTAGCAGCCTCCAGATGAAGATGTAGAACTCTGGGTTCCTCCAGTGCCATGCCTGCCTGGATGCTGCCATGTCCTACCTTGATGATAATGGACTGAACCTCTGAACCTGTAAGCCAGCTCCTATTAAATGTTGTCCTTATAAGAGTTGCCTTGGGGGCTGGAGAGATGGCTCAGCAGTTAAGAGCACTGACTGTTCTTCCAGAGGTCCTGAGTTCAATTCCCAGCAACCACATGGTGGCTCACAACCATCTGTAATGGGATCCGATGCCCTCTTCTGGTGTGTCTGAAGACAGCAACAGTACATCATATAAATAAAATAAATGTTTAAAAAAGAAAGAGTAGCCTTGGTCATGGTACCTGTTCACAGCAGTAAAACCCTAAGACAATGACCAAGTGAGTATGTTCATCTAAAAATAAATACTGTCATATTACATAGTATAAAAAAATGTCAAGTATGCATATAAAAAATACATATTTTCAAAGGAAAAAAGTCTATTGTTTACCCAAATTTGTTAAATAAACAACAAGCATTTTAAATGAGTCTAAACAATCAACAAAAATTAAAGTCCAAGGACAAGAAGATAAATTGCAACATGGTTGTGTTTTATAGAGTTCACAAAACAATTCCTATTGTAGGAACTTGACATGTTAATTTGATTAATGTTAAAATTCAACAGGTAAAACTAAAAAAAAGCAAACTTTTTTTTTTTTTTTGGTTCTTTTTTTCGGAGCTGGGGACCGAATCCAGGGCCTTGCGCTTCCTAGGCAAGCGCTCTACCACTGAGCTAAATCCCCAACCCCAGCAAACTTTTTTAATGAAATTCACAATGCTGTATTTGTGGGAACTATTTCATTCTCGATGCCTTGTAAAAGGTAATTTGTGTGGTTTTGTTAAGGCTAATCTTGGCTACGCCGCTGATATGACAGAAAGGGCACTGGTCTCCCAATTTACTCCACTTTCAGTGTCTTCTGACTCCAACTGTTTTCTGAGCTGCCCCCTTGAGCACTCCCCAGCTAAAATAACTCTACTATTTGAAAACAACCGCTTTCCACAGACTAGTTTGTAGATTCGAACGCCTGTCTGAAACTAGCTATGGCTAAAATCCCGTTTCTCCCCTGGGAAGAAACAAACTGCACTATCGCACGGCCAACTGGAGTGGACACCTAAAACGAGGGCCTAGATCCTGCCCCTTGTTGCCTGTGTAACACCGGGTGAGAAACCTCCATTTCTCTCTCCCCATCAATTTCATGGACGCTTCATTGGTCGTCCTTTAAATTCAACGAGGTTGCAGACTGATGACATTGTCACCTCGAAGGCAAACTGATTTACCCTCAGTACATCCAAGGTAAGTAAATGCCTCACAGACTTTAGGGGAAGGGATCCTCCTGGGCTGATGTTGTTAAACATGTACTCTCTGGGCACCATCCCCTGGTCATTGGATTTTATTATTATTTTTACCATGCACCACAAGTGATCTTAGGAAACAATCCATATACTGGAAAAATACTGATGCCAATCATTATAAAGTACAGAAGGCTGGGTCCTAACGAACACAACAATTTCTTTCTTAGCTCAACCAAAAATAAATAAATAGATAAATAAATAAATAAATAAAATTAAAAAATATATTTCCTCATTCTTTACAATTATCTACTTTATTATCTTTATAATAATTTTAAAAGTAGAAATTGTTATCAGACTACACACAAAGGAGAAAAGACTCAGAAACATTTATCAAAAGACCCAGAAAATTTCGCAGGTTTTTACTTCATCTTAGGCTATGGGAAAATGAAAGTATATAGCCCCATTCTGAATTGTAAAACGAAATTTCAAATCTCTGGGATGATTTGGAGTGGAATTTGAGACTGCTTAGGTGTCAGTATAAATCCCTGTATTTTTCACGTTTTTGTGATTGACTTTTAGAAAGAGCAAGAGTTGGCCAGAAGCCAAAGACTTTGTAGAAGGTTTTAGGCTATAGAAGTGGCTGTTATGGATCCTGATGAGTTTCAACTTACAAATCAATACTTGCCCATTATCGGTCGCTACTAGATATGCCTATAGGCAAATCACTAAAAGCACCATGCCCACCGCTTCTATTCTTCTGAAGATGCTAAAGAAGAGAGGAATGGTGGCCACAGCTGTGCACAAGACAATGCTCTCTGTCAGAGATTTAGAGGAGATCCGGGTGACGATTTTCCACATCATCTTCTTTACTAGAAATTCTGAATCCAGCTCAATTCCATGCCAACAGTCAGGAATGGAAACAAGCGAATAAATGTGTGTGTTTTTAAAATATCTAGGAAAATCCCTTTGGAAAATATAAAACCAAACAGTCTAAAAACCTGGTGCTCGGTCAAAGATTAGTGTGTGAGGTGTGCCCACGTGCATGCGTGCACACACACACAAATGTTGCAATTAGTAATAAATGAGGGCAGATCATGCTCACACATATACACACATACGAGTGTGCTGTAAATTAGTAATAAGTGACACAGGATTATATCATTTTCCGGCAAAAATGGAAGCCTTCTCCAAAAAGAAAAAGTCAATTTGTATTACCTTAATACTGCAATTAAGACCTATAACTCCAAAACTCAGAGGTGCACAATGACATAGGAAAATCATACAAAAATATGAAAACAACAAAACCAAGAGGGTCTCAGTCCCAGTGACTCTTTTCTTCCACTTGAGGCAAGCATCCTCAGTTGCACTGGTTCCTTCGAGCCTGCTTAAAGCTGAGTGACTATGCTGTGTTAGTAGAACAACTTTCAGGGAATTAGGCAACAGAGAACACGGAAAAATGCTCTAAATACAGAAGAGAATATACTATACACCGTGCTACATCCCACCAGTCACATATCTTAAAAAAAAAAAAAAAAGTCAAGCTAGAACAGATGTGTAGAAGAGACTGAAGGAAATTTTCTTTGCGCTAATCTGAGCTGACAGCCGTGATTAGGGCTGACTCTGTAATACTGCTGTCATCGCTTCTAAAAAACAGCTTTTCAAATGTGGAAATGGGAATTAAAAAATATGAGAGGGAAACCGCAGAGATATGAATTTGGCTGTTATCGGTGCTGAAGTCCATCACCTTTTCAACTCTCAATCAATGTTTTCCCATTATCGAGTCTGCCCCCGGGCATTCTGTATGAAAGACCTGAAAACCCCACTACTGTAGTGGCCGTCCCTTTTCACTGTATTGGTGGCATTTTTTAAGGAACTCATATGGAATTCTGAAATCCCTGTAGTGCAGATAAACTTTGGATTAACATATTTTAACATGTAAATGTTCTGGTGGCTCAAGGTGCAGTAGAAAATAAGGATAAACAAATAGAGCAGGCTTTGCAGTCAAGATTGTCCAGGCTTACTCTCCTCACTTTGTGACCTTTAATTTCTTTAAACCTTTATTTCCTCCTCTCAGAAGGGGCAGGGGCAGTGACAGCATCTACCAAATTCAAACATGTTAAAGATCCAACGTTACACATGAGTGCATATCTCTACAGATGTGTATACAACGTGCATGCACACACACACACACACTCTCTCACACACACACTCATACACACACTCACACACATATTCACACACACACTCACACACAATACACACACACTCACACACACACGCACACACACACCCATATTCACACACACATGCAGACACACACACACTCACATACACATTCACACACACACACACTCACACACATTCACACACACACTCACACACACACACACACATCACACACACACACACTCACACACACATTCACACTCACACACACTGACACACTCACACACACTCACATACACTCACACACACATTCACACACACTCACAGTCACACACAATACATACACATTCACACACACACCCATATTCACACACACACACATGCAGACACACACACACACACACACACACACACACACACACACACACGGCTTAAAACCATACCACAGCTAATACACACACTCTTTAAGTATTCTTTATTATATTTATAGAATGTAATAATATTACATTCTATTATTGCTGTAAGTTATTATTCCCTTGCGAAGTCACTGTCAAGGTGTACATATAAAATTTCCTACATAGGCATGTGAGTTAAAGACGTGGCTCTCCCACAGATGGTACTGTTACCAAGTTTCTAGAAACGAGGTGGGGACCAGCTGGAGAAGGTCTCTCAAGGAATAGACCTTGATGGGTGGATCTCAGCCTGAGGTCTGTTGTCCCTGCTTCCTATCCCCTGCCTCAGTCCACCTCACATCCCTGCTATACACCTTTTCCTGCTGACATGACTATCCTGCTTCAAAAGAATGGATCCCTTAAACCATGAGTCAAAGTACACCTTCCTTTCTTGGGTTGTTTTTTGTCAGCGATGAGGAAAGTCATTAATACATCCACTTAAAACCTAGCCTCTAGCTCAGACTAGAGAGGGCACTGCTTAGTTCAAGATTGCTGTCTGCAAGGCAGCTTTATAAGAAAATACATTATATCTCCTAAATATACTTCATGCCATTTCACTGAGCATTTACAGTTTTATTTACTGGATGGACTGTCTGTTTGGTTTGGGGTATACGGGAATATGGCACGATCCATTTCAAAGCCATTTCATCACACTAAGTTCCCAGTACAGAAGAACATCAGATTCTCAGTGGGTGTGTTAATTATTTTTGAGACACATTGTGCCTTTTCAGGATTATAGGGTCTGATAGGGCTCTTTGCTGCATTCTTTGATGAGGCTAAGTTTTTGTGTCTCTGTGTTGACTTGTTAGTTAATAAAGATGAGTAAGAGTGTGTGTGTGTGTGTGCGTGTGTGTGTGTGTGTTTAAGAGTATGTGTATGTGTGTAAAACTGTATTGTATGTGCGAGAATATGTAAGTATAAAGGTGTGTGCATGTCTAAGAGAGTGTGTTAGAGTGTGTATGTGTGTAAGAGTGTGCATGTGTGTAAGAGTCTGTAAGAGTGTGAGTGTGTAAGTGTGTATGTATGTAAGGGTACGAAAGTATAAAAATGTGTATGTGTCTAAGAGAGTTGTAAGAGTGTGATATGTGTAACAGTATGTATGTGTATAAGTGTAAAAGTGTGTGTGTAAAAATGTGTGAAAATTCTATGTGTGTGGCATGTGTAAGAGTGTGTGTAACTGTGTATGTAAGACTGTGTGTAGGTGTGTATAAATGTATGTATATGTGTGCATACTCATGTATATTTTGCATGTTCCTAGGGTGGGAAGGCAATTACATTCTTACTAAAAGATAAATTCTTTTTATCATTAGTAGGTTGCTTGTGTTTTTCCACTAACAAAAATAATTTGTGTCAGAAGTAATGTCTTCGATCCTTCCTACTCCTACTTCCTCAAAAGAATTCTAATTCCCCTTTCACTTATCAAACTGTGATTTGTTTCAACATGTAACAGGATTCAGATTGAGGGTCATAGTGTCCCTTTTCAAACATTTCAACTTATCTTTATCTGGACAGAATATATTTTTCAGGTATCGGCATTTCTAATTATATAAGCTCTATCTTACATAAATATAGAGCGTTTATTTCCTCTAAGTCCACAGGGAAAGGACTATATGTGAGATTCATGAGGACAGTGAACTCTGTGAACTCATATTACTTCTACATTTCTCAGAACCACAGGTAAATTTTCCAAGCAAATCTTTTGAAGCAAACAGGCCTCGTGTCGAGAAGACTATAATCCTAACCCTGGCTTTTTATTGGCCCTGTCTTTGCAGATATCTCAAAAACGTGTTCATTTTAGTTGATTAACAGAAAGGCAGCTGAAACGCTCAGGATAATAGAATAATAAGGGGCTGACAGCTTTTTTCCTGCTAGATAAACATGCCTCACAGAAGGCTTAACTGCCACATACCTACAGCGTCAGCTGTTGGAAGGAGTTTTGATAACAGCGTGAATGTCAAAACTCAGCTGCCAACACTGGGCTGTCAGCTTTCAAAATTCTGTGTAGAGCACTCATCCCATAGGGCATAAATTCCAAGGAGTAACAGATCTGCCCTGCAAAATTGACAGCTTATCCTGGGTTCCGGAAAGCCTTGCTTTCTTTGCAGACCCTGGAAACGTGCGTGTAGCTCTGAGACGTGAAGGCGGGATGAGAGGACCAGCTCTCAGAAAGAAGCGCACAGAGCCTGTGGGTCCTAGATGTGTGAGGGTCTCCGAGGCCTGCAGAAAATGAAGTGGACTTCTGCTACACTGCTGACCAAACAGGCATCCAGCACTTACAGTGTTCCAGCCAAGAGTCTCCAAGAAGAAAAGCAGAACACGATATCCCAAGAGTTGCAAATTTTGCTATGGGTTACCGTCCTAAGTAGAAGCGACTTCTCGGATTAGGGCAATAATTTACCAACAAGTATTACAACATAACCCGTATCATTCTAACATTTCAAACTAAATTATTCATGTTGTTTGGGAAATCATGTGGGAGCTTCAGTTCAAATAACTATTTACTGCTAAATAACATTTTCCTTTTTCTCCTTTATAGTCTCTCTCTCTGTCTCTCTCTGTCTCTGTCTCTGTCTCCCTCTCTCTTCCCCCTCTTTTCCCTCTCTCTCCTCTCTCTCTCCTTCCCCTTTTTTCTTTTCTGCTTACATAGAATATTGCTTTGATATAACACATTTTTCCCCCTCACAGAAGACTTTCTGCTAAAAAGCACATTTAAAAAAAAACCTCCCAAGACCACATTAAAGATTGCCACTGGCTGTGAAAACAAAAGTGCCATTCTTAAAACAAACAAAAAACTTACGTCATATGAAAAAATCTCAGCTGATACTAACACCCCAAGCCTTGAGTGTAAGGAAGGATTGTTCTGTGAATGTGGTAGTGTACATAGTGAGAGAGTGTTCTGATTATATATTTGTATCCCGGCTCCTAAACTTCCAAGCTGTGTCACATGGATAAACTGTTCTCTCTTGGCCTAACTCACTTCATTTCTGATATGACCATATTGATTACACCAGTTCTGAAGACTTCTATAAGAATTAACTACCACATGGCAATGGAGTGTTTAGTAAATGTTTACCACACATTATCTTCTGGGGTTGTTTGTCAGGGTTTTTTAAAATTTAATATAAGTTCTTATACTGCCACCCAGGCTGGACAGAAAGTCACAGCCACTCTCCTGCTAAGCTTCCTGAGGTGGGGTTACATCTGAGCCACCTCGCCCGGCTGAACCATCACGGTTTTACATGTTGAAATAATAATGACATTCTCCATAGGTCGCCTTATAGTTGTTCGCTTTATTTTAATAAATAACCAGAGTTGGCAAACACAGCCGTTAGCCGTGGTTGTCTTAGATGTCTGTTACTAACACATTTATTTGCACATGAGAGTAATTCGTGTTTGGTAAACCACCACATTTAAACCGTCACACTATAAACCATCACATTTCTAAAAGAAGAGAGTTTGCCAACTTACTCTGGGAATACAAATGCCTCAGAGGCATGGATGAAAACTCTGCGTTCGTATTCTTGCCTACTCTACCACAGGCTCAGCAACGACCCGCCCCGCCCAGCTGAGCTCGAGAGTCTCCTGTGATCTTGTCTTCCACCCCATTGCCTTCATAAGATGCACGAGTGTCTGACAAGCCAGCTGATTGTCTATTATTTGTTTACTGACTCCCCAATTCACATGTGTACACTTCTATACTTCATTCCCATTCACAACATTCATAGCAAAACATGCCTAGGGCTTCTTCAACGCTCAGCATCATGAAAAGGGAGGCCGTGCATGTGGGATGCTCATGAAGCCTAGGCGAAGAGTGAGTGCCATCCCTAGAACGGCACCAAGGGAAATTATGAGCATCCATCACGGGAATGAAAGTCAAGACCCTGGTCAACCGTCAAGACCGAACTCCGCATATCAGAACCACCGTTGTAAAAACAGAAGGAAGGTTATTTTTTTAAAAAAAAATTCCATGTTTGCCATTGTTCTCGAAGGGGTTAACATCAGAGTAACACCTGCAACTCCAAAGTAAAGCCACATTATCCTGATATTCCATTAAGATCGTTATTTTTTGGTTAATTAAAGTTAAAGATTCAAGTCTTCTGATACATAGACTCTCTGTAAACAACGCTCCCAACTTGTTACTTGGTGATTCTTCCGTGGGAACTTCACTGCGTGTTCTATGTGACACAGGCTGGCTTCCTTTTCTCCGATTCTGGAGGAGAGACTGAACCAAGAATACAAGCTAATTCTTGGTTTTAGATTCAGACACAGATATCCTCTGACAATCATAGTAACCAAAATGAGGCCCAGTTTGTAGTTAGACACACAGATTCCCACAATAAGAACAGAGAACAGATGCCTATTCGGCCATCGATTATAGAATTTACTGATGCTTCATTCTCAAGAGAACAAAAACAATTCTCCAGACTTGATTTCCCACCTTTTGCATTGGCAACATTCCGTTGGAATGCAAAAGATCAAAAATGGCTTGAGACGCACAGCAAGTGACCTGCATGTGTTCTCTCTAGAAGATATTTCATGATAGTGGACTTTAATATGACAATCTGAACCTTCTAGGGGCAGTATTCCATGATACGTGAGGTATTGGCTACTAATCATTTAAGACTGGAATCTAGGACAGCTTTACAGAACCCGGCCAGAGTCCAAAGAACAGACACTGATGTGGCCTCTAGCTGTCAGTGGTGTAGGACTTGTGAATAACCTTACTCTGTTACAATACAGTCACCCCATGATTTTAAATAAACAACTAATTCATGCACTAGTGAATTGGAGACATGGGATACTTTGGTCAGATGTCATTAAACAATTTTATTAACCTGGGATTTATTATGCCTGGGATAAATTGTGTGTGTATCTGATTAGAATATGAAGAGAAATCATGAGTTGTTCTGAAAACGTAGGTTTTGTGAAGTGATTTCTGTGACTTTGTGTATTAAATAATGCCCTTCCCAAATTCATATGATAAAGTTCCTACTCCTAGTACGTCAGAGTGTGCCACGGTTGAACACAGGCTTTTCAAGAGGCAAATTAAAATGCTATCATTAGGGCTGTCTCTAATACAACATGCATGCTATCTGCATAAA
Source organism: Rattus rattus (assembly GCF_011064425.1). Classification (NCBI taxonomy): domain Eukaryota; kingdom Metazoa; phylum Chordata; class Mammalia; order Rodentia; family Muridae; genus Rattus; species Rattus rattus. The sequence continues at coordinate 168,944,577 of NC_046157.1, read as the reverse complement.
AGGGAAATTAGCATGTTCCAATGAGGGAACTATTGGTCATTACAGATGCTGGGGACAGGAAGTCACTGTCTTCACTGTAAACGCACTGGTGAACTCACAATCTGAATAAATAGTTCCGCACTCTCCATACAACCATGCAGAAAGGTCATTGTTAACCTCTGTGAGTCATAAAATAAAACAAAAAGACATAAACATGGAGACAGGACATGCAGGGAGAGGTGGTTGGCCAGGTTGGAAGAAGATAAAAGAAGATGGGGTGAGAATAATCAGAAGACTATTCATACTGTCAAATATAAATCCAATTAATAAAAAATTATTTCAAAACATCTATTTATATCCAAGCTATTTCCCTGCTTCTTGTTTTCCAAGCCCATATATCTGAATATTAAATACAATCTCCACTGGTTTCTCAGATTTAGTAAATCCAAAGATTCAATTGTCCTTCAGTTCCTAACAACCAACCCATCATTCTTACATTTACTCATTGTCATCCACAGTGATAATTCCCTACGGCCCCTCAAGCAGAAACACTGAGAACATCACTGACACCTTTCACTCCTTAACTCAACATGTACAACAAATTTTGAGTATAGATTCTCTTTCTTAATATATTTTATATGCCCACCACACACACACACACACACACACACCACACACACACACACACACACACACTCACCACACCACACTCACACACACCCACACCACACCACACACACCACACACATACTCACACCCCTCACACACACCACACACACACACACACACACACACACACACACACACACACACACACACACACACACATACACACAGACACCCCACACACACTCACACACACACACACCCACACAAACACTACAACCAATAACCACCCCCCACAAACACACACCAGCACACACAAACTAACACACCCACACACACACACACACGCACACACTCACACACTCACACCCACACACTTGCACGTTGTGGTTCATCTTTATCATCCAAGTTCCTTTAATTCTTTCTAGAGACCCTTTTCTTTGACTCTGACTGCCTCCTAGTTCATTCTCCACATAGTTACCTGTGCTTGTTGTAAAAACTAATTGAGATGAAGACTTTTTCTTGCATGGAATCCTTTTATGGTGCTATAAGGAAATGCCCCATATCAAGGAAAAGTCCAAATTCCTTCAAATGCAAGGAGTACCAGTGTTTGGCCACAATTTTCCTGACTAATTCGTACTCCTTTCTTCAAAACATATGTTTGGATGGCACTTTGACAGAATGCTACTGAATTCCTTTCCTAGCCTGGCTTCCCAACTTCTCTAAATCCTGTCTTTCTTTGTAGGTCCTGTGCATAGCCTCTCCAGTGGACTTTCCCCTCTGGTACGGCCACACATATGTTCATCTCTTACCCAGGACACTTAGCTATGAGATACCAGCTATTATTAATATCCTGGTCTCACAGTTTCCATTTAACAAATATTTGCTAGTTTTCCATATATATGGAGTTTTCAACTACATATTAAAAATATGTCTCAGTGCCCTGAAGTCACCTGGGACCACATGGAACATTTTCCACTGTGACCTATGTCCACACACAAAATAGCCAAGCCACTAGATTGGGAAGAAGCTCTTGCTTGCTTGGTGGCTGAGTTGAGGAAAACAAATATAGATGCCAGTTCAATGGTGATGATTTGAAGAGCCGTCAACTGTGCACAGCACCGCAAACACTTCTGGCTGGTAAGCAGAACCACAAGCTGTCCTTTGAAGATGCCAGCCTGGTGGTAAGTGACCAGACACATGTGCAGGCAGTAACGCTCAAGATCACAACTACAACAGTCAGTGCAGATGCGGAGTGGCTCCGTTCTGGGGAATTATATAAAACAATCCCTTGACTGCATGAACTAGTTGTCTTTATTGTAAAATATTTTGCCTCCCTAAAATAAGTTCACTTTTAGACAACGTGATGGACGTGGTTTTGAGTTCACAATTTTAACTGTGTTTATAAAAGTGTATTATTTGGATTAACTTGTGATTCGAATACTGTGCATAGCCTCTCTTATACTCATAAAATGTAACATCAACTCTTGCATGTTTTTCTGACTCCTTTTTTATTAATCATTTTATTCATTTACACTTTAAATGGTACCCCCCTTCCCGGTTACCCCTTCACAAATCCCCACCCCATTCTCCTCTCCTCTCTCCCCTTTCCTCTATGAGGGTGCTCCTCCACCCACTCACCCACTCCTGCCTCTCTGCTCTAGCATCCCCCTATGCTGGGGCACCAAGCCTCTGCAGGACCTGAAGGGGATCGCAACCCCATAGGAAGAACAATATCAACTAACTGGACCACCCCGAGCTCCCAGGGACTTAACCACCAACCAAAGAGTACACACGGAGGGGAGGCCCTTGCTGATCCTTTTTATGGGATTCTGTAAAACCTGAAGGACTTTCTTCGACTCCAAGGCATTGAGGAAGAATAACATAGCATAGAGCACCCTGACCCTAAACACCATGCACGAGTGTGGCTTTGAAGAGTACGGCATTCTCTTCAATTGACCCCTTCATGTCACGTATCTTTGATGCTTCATTTAGGTGATGATATAAGCCTTTCTCCCTCAAAAACCCAAAAGCGAAATGTACTTGTCCTTCCTTGTAGTCTCGGTAGATGTCGGCTCTTCTTTCTTCTTTCTGCATGATGTAGTTAATCATTTTTCTTTTGGGGGAAAAGAGGACATATTTACTGTACCAGATACCCCCACGCAAATAGATTCTTTTCGTTAGCAATCTTGTAAAAATTTACCTTCACTCTTGACTCCATTTTATAATAAAATTCAAATTTCTGCTGATACATATTAAAAACTAGGAAGTAAAATGTGCCTACCATCAGGAAAAATAATCTCGTATGTCTGACTGCGTGGGCATCGCAGACTCACTCAAAGCCATAAAGATAAGGAGTGTGCTTGCCTAGGTTTTTTCTCTTTCCCATCACTGCCATTCCGTGGACGCATCACAGTATCTCCAGCCTTTGTCAGTCTCAACTCCACCAGCATATTTTCCTCCCCTTCAGGACATTTTGGAAACTGCAATGATTTACCGAATCAGTTACAGTTGGACCACGCTGCAAATTTACACCATCCACAGGGTCAAGTTTGACAGTCACCGCACTGATACTCTTTCCCTGTAAACTAAGAGCTGATGCAGAAACACCGTCTTTTGTAGTTTCACAAATTACTTAGATTACCATGTGCTCCTTACTTCACTAGACATCACTTTCATAAGATTACACTTGATCATGGAACAGCCACTCCACAGTTACGGTTTCTACACAGAACTCTCCAGAAAGCATTAATACACTATTTAATTTAGTATCCACTTAGTTGAGGCATGGTCTAGTTCCAAAGAGTATTAGGGTCTTATTTGTGGTATAGTATATTTTTCTGTATAAGGCACAACCTAGACTTGAGCAAGCATCTTGACTCAGTGTTTTTTTTATGATCTCGTGGCTGGGCTGTAGCAATCTCTACTCTTAGTCAGGTGCTTGGCTTTGGTGAGTAACACGACTGAAAGATCAACACTAGGCTTAAGCACTTGTCTGATATCAGTACTGGTTGGTAGCTAATATTACCCATTCATTCTCCACAAGGACGCTCATTTGACAATAAGTTAGACTACTCTGCCACCACAAAGGTCTCACTGCTGAATGTCAAAACAGAACTTGCAATACCTGATGAGGTCCACATTTCTGAATTCGAAAAATGCCATTCTGCTGACTTGTTATCTAGAGACATAAAAGGTTATCTGCTAGTCCATATTTAAGAGGGTGGAGAAATAGACTCCACCTCTTAGTGGGTGTGCACACCAGGAGGAGAAGAACTAGAAGCCAACCATTTTTTTTCCAACTCACTTGACTTGTGTACTCACTTATAAAATTTTCAAATATTATTCCACAACTATAGGGGGAAAAACAACTCTAAAACCTTCCAAAATAAAATTGTTTCTAGGGACGCATTTAAATAAACGTGTTGACTACCTCCCAAATGCAATTACATTTTACTTTTCTGTTGTTCCAGATTGAACTATGACCAGGAAATCTGCATGGTTCCAATTTATTATGTGTAGACGAGGATCTCTTCAGGTGTGAGTGTGGGGCCCCCTGTCAGAATGTGATGGCCATTCTACAGATACAACCTCATATTACCCACAAAAGAAATGACTCTCTGTCATTTCTCCCCATGTTCTTATCCCCGAGGCATCCGTGTCACATTCTTCCAGCCTGCCTTCGTGAACTACTGCATGTAATCTTGGTATTACTCTGGAATGTAAGATCTCTCTAACTAGAAACCTTCTCCAAAATCCCAGATGCCCATGTACATGCATCCTGCAAGGAATGAATGGCCGCGAGGAGCAATTAACAGTTTACATGGGGTGGGACACTGAGATCACTGATCACTGACCGTTAAAAATGGGTTATTCATACCCAAGCATTCATTCAGACCCTACTTTGTTTCAGGAGAATGCTCGGGGGGGGCATATATATGCATCCAGCTCTACAAATAGAGTGTATATATATACATATATATGATATATATCATATGATATATATGTCATATATATACATATATATACATATATATACATATATATATATATCATTCCTTGAAACCTGTCTTATCACTGCAGAGTGAACTTTCAATGAGGAGACTAGGTCCGTAGATAAAGCCCGATTCCCAGGCCACCTCTCAGACCCCATTGAGCGGTAATTGTTTATATGGCTTTTTCAAGGACTTCTCAGAATTGAGCAAGAACTTAAGGAGTGGTCAGGCTGGTAACCACACTCATCAGTTCTCCTCCTTTCCCCACCCAACTCCACTTATCTTACACACTAGAACTGAACTCCAATAAAGTAATAATCACAAGTCCTTTCCCTCATATATATCCACGCTCTATCACCACACAGGAGTCAATTCAGCAACTGGTGGCAAACTGTAGGTTATGAGCCGAGCGTATTTCCTGTTTCTAGAAATGTTTCTGAGATGTGAGAAATGAAAAAAAAAAACGCCCCTTCTTAGATCTGTCAGAGAAATGAGGTCACAGGACCAACGGCTGTCTTCATGATCAGAGAGGCAGACACAGAGAAGCAGGGCTTGCCAGAACAGAAACCCTCAAGAGGAAACCCCTCCATGGGAACCAGTGCTGGGTGGAAACACCTGAGCTATAGCTGACAGATTACTGGAGGCTCAGCACAGGCAACCCTGAGATGTAAAACCTCCAGGGAAACAGGGTGCGGGGAGCCTCTCATGCTTACAGGTTTAATTCTAGCACCCTAGCCAGCTTCTCCCAGTGACTAACCAATCACAGAAAACTCCCCCGCCCTCGCTTTTAACAGGAGGAAGGCAAGCAGAGCTTAGACACAACAGAGCCTTGCTCTTAGGCTTCCTGCAGAAGGTATAAACGGGAAGCATAGCTGAATTCTGAGGCCAAAGGTTCACCAAGACTGCATCCAGTCCTACGAATAGAGCATGCCCTCTGCCCCACACCACTAAATGTCTACTTACCTACCCCAGATGCCTCTACCAAGACTCCATGCCTACCTTCCAATACAACATAATGATACATACTAAAGGGAAATTGTAACAAAACTAAACACATAACTAAGAAAGAATGACCGAGACGTCGGATGCGGCAAGACTATTTATTCTAAGCATCAGACCAAGACTTTGACAGAATGTTTAAATTACCCACTTATGCTTATATGCTGTGACCTTCTCTATTAATACCCTTAGCGTATCCATCATGAAGAAATGTGTCTGGACAATTCCAAAATGCTTAGAAAAATGTATTTCTCCACTGAGCACAGTACAGAATATCTGGACCAAAAAAAGAAATCTCAAGAAAACTTTAAAGCGTTGTGAACTAAAATTGAAAATTCAATGTGTGGACATTGGTTAAGTGCACGGAGAGTTCTAGAAGAGAGATCTAAAATCAATAATCCGGGTTTCTAATCAATGAAACCAGCAAAAGAACAAACTAAATCCAAGGGAAACAAATCAAACGAATCATGAAAATGAAAGTATAAATGGATGAGCCCCAAAAATAATGTGATCAAACACCAAATACCTTGTAACATCCATAAAACCAATGATATAACCACCCTCACTAGACTAATGACTCTAGACCCAGATCACGTGCCCTTCAAAGAACTCAAAATAGATTGTTCAACCAAATATGAGCCACAAAATGGCAGCACATTCCCAGAGAACAAAAGGGTAACATTCCCAGAATACAACATGGGGAAATTGTCTAGTCTGTCTCGAGTGCTGGTTAATACTTTCGTTTTTGTTTTTCTGTCATCTTCACATAAGCCAGTGCAACTCAGGAAGAGGGAAGTTTGGTTGAGAATGTCCCTGCACCAGGTTTACCTGTAGGCAAAGTGTGTGCAGCGTTCTCTTGGTTGGGGATCAATGACTGATGATTGATGTAGAAGGATCCGGTCCCAGGGTGGGCAGCGCCATCTCTGGGCAGGTGGTCTTGTGATACAGAAGAAAGAAAATGGAGGAAGCCAAGAGGACCAAGACAATGGGCATCCCTCCTCCTCGATCACAGCCTTAGGTCCCGCCTCCAGGTTCCTTTTCTGCTTTCCTGTATTGGCTTTTTCAAGTTGCTTTTGGCCACAAAGTTTATTAGTGCAATAGAAACCTAAGACATTCTTTCATGTAGCAAAGTGTGTGTGTGTGTGTGTGTGTGTGTGTGTGTGTGTGTGTGTGTGTATCTGCGTGTGTGTCTATGAGTTATTGAGGACTAAACTGGCCCTTACGTATAACAAATTATTGTGCTCAGGCTTAGTTAGTGGTGTCCTAGGTTCACCAACAAAGTCATGATCAATGAATTAAAAAAAAAAAAAAAAAACAAAAACAACAACAACAAAAAACCATTATGTTGGACTTGACCAAAATTAAAAACTTTGGTCCAGAAAGGCAAAAATCTAAAGAACAGGCAGATGAAACGCAAACTGGGGAAAGGAGATTTTTGTTTCAAAAGACACACCTGATAAGGGAGCTTTGTCCAAAATATACAAAGAAATCTTAAAACGCGTCGCTAAGAAACAAAGGACCTAATTCAAGGCTACCCCAATGTCCTGAACAGACAGCAAAGAAGACAGACCCTGCCGAACAACCACGTGAGGTAATGTTCCACATCACAGGTAGGTCAGGAACTGCCAGTTCAAACATGGAAGAGGGACCAACGCACACCTACAATGCACAGAACCGTTCCCATCTGAAGCACCCCCACTGGTGAGCGTGGTGAGCGTGGTGAGCGTGGGAAGTAACAGGGATCCTCATTCTTTGCCCATTTATTGGTTTCTCCCAAAATTAAACATCCTCTTACCACATGTAGTCGTCTGAATAAGGAGTCCCCCTCCCCCAAACTCGGGGTATGGAACACTTAGCAGTGCTACTTGGGGAGGTGACACGCCTCACCGGAGGAAGTAAACCGATGGGGACGAACGTTGAGAGTTGATAAGCTCGCCCCCACATCCCGTTTACTCTCTCTCCTCTCTGCATGTGGGTGGAGACATGGCCTCTAAGCTTCCTGTACCTGCCAGACACCTGTCACTTAATGGAATCCCTATCAAGACAAGGCCTCCCCATCCTGGGGGGACTCTTACTGGTCAGGAACTCCAGGCCAAAATTAGCTCTTCATTCCATAGGTTCATTTTTTGGTCACCATGTTTTATCGCAACCACGGGGACATAAGTGATGCCCCACCCAATCCTGCAATTCCACTCTTGGTTGTTTGTTTAAAGGAGTTGAGCATGTAGGACCATGCAAGATCTCGCACACATGTTCACAGAAGCTTTTTGCCGAATGGCTAAAACTTGAAGCGATCGAGATGTCTTCAGGAGCTGACTTAAGAGTCAGCCACACTACATCCACACAGTGCAGCATCAGTCAGACCTAAAAGAAAATGTGTTAGTAAACTGGGGAGTGGGGGGGGCGGTGTCAGAGAGTTGCACTGGGAAAAGAAAAGCCACTTCACCAGGACACATACCGCTGAGTATAATGTATAACACGTTCTGGATGAATTCAGACACATGGATTAACTACAGCTTCATTCTTTAGTTTCTGTCTACCTTGGGGTGAGAGACCGAAGGCCTCTCCTCCTATAGCTTCCCATACATAAAATAGGACCAAAGGCCTACTCCCTCTGGGATGGTTCTTAATTCAATGAAATGCACGTAAGGAGTATTTGCTCTCTCATAAATGATAAGCATCCTAGAGTACAAAGACAACGGCAGGAAAGCACGGGAGGTGGACCCCCAGCTTAGCGAGGACTAAAACATTAGTAACATCTATTCCTTTTCTTTTTTTTTAAAGAGTAATGTGGCTTAATCTGAAGTTTGGGACTTTTAAAGTGAAATCCTCCTGAAATCTGTTGTAAAAATAAAACCTTCAGACACGGGGAGAAGTGTAAAGACCCTGACAGCTCCTTGTAACCCCAACGGCTGCAACGAGCAAATCCTGGTCTTAGCCTCATAGCTGCAGTGAACATGGCGAACGGGGAGCCACTAAAGGTGTTACCAGTCCTGTGTCGGGTGCAGGGTTAGCCTGTCTTACAGAAGCCCATTCTGTATCGATCTTACCTCATGAGCGACAGAACTACCCTTAGGGAAGGGAAGATACACAGAGCTGTGCAAGCTGAGCAGAGCACCAGGATTTATGTCTGCAGGATATGAAATGCTAAATAGGAGGGGAAGTTAGAGAACATCTCCTCGTTACCAAGGGGTGTAGAACTAACTCCCCAGGAACCACACAGAAAATCTGACCACAAAAGCAAACAGCAGTAGAATTGTTTAACATAATGAAAAACACAGTCATGTTGTAGTCACAACCAACAGAAACCTCCTACAGGCTTCGGCGGACAGGATTCAAAGCCCGAGACACTATTAGGAAAAGGGGTCCCCTTCTTCCCAAGCCACTACCACTGTTGTAATCTTAACAGGTGTGAAAATTTTGTTATGAAGCTAGGAAGAGCTTCCCGCAGTTTTCTTTCTCTGAATTTCAAGCACGGCATGGCAGGGACATCATAAAGGCATATGTTTTCTAAATTCAGTAACTAAGAGAGTTATAAGGAACGCATCTGGAGCAATATACATTCTGAACTTTTGAAGCATGGCAGAATTCAAATGTAATAACGTAATGCAATTTTTAAAATGATTTAAATGATATCACGGTGCTTTTTGTGGGTATTGTGTTTAACTTAGGTCGGTTTTGTGTTGTATTTTATTTTATTGTATATGTGTACCTGAGTTTATGTATGTGTGTCAAGTACATGCAGGAGCTCACAGAGGTCAGAAGTATCAGATCTCTAAGAACTAGAGTTTCAGACAGTAGTGAGCTACCATGTAGGTGCTGGGAACTAAACCTGGGTCCTTTGCAAGAGCAGTAAGTGCTTTTAACTGCTGTGCCATCTCTCCAGCCCCTATGCTAAGCCATTTTTAAAAGTACTGTATGGCATTTGTGTTCTCTTAGGGTGTGTATGACATCTGCCCAGGATCTTCTCCCTTTTAGAGTCTCTGGTGGGAAGTCTGGTGTAACTCTGATAGGTCTGCCTTTATATGTTACTTGACCTTTTTCCCTCATTTTTCTTTGTTTTGTGCATTTGGTGTTCTGACTATTATGTGACGGGAGGAATTTCTTTTCTGGTCCAATCTATTTGGAGTTCTGTAGGCTTCTTGTATGTTTATGGGCATCTCTTTCTTTAGGTTAGGGAAGTTTTCGTCTATGATTTTGTGGAAGATATTTATTGGCCCTTTTTGTTGGGAGTCTTCACTCTCTTCTATACCTATTATCCTTAGGTTTGATTTTCTCATTGTGTCCTGGATTTCCTGGATGTTTTTGGCTAGGAGCTTTTTATGTTGTACATTATCTTTGATGGTTGTGTTGGTGATTTCTATGGTATCTTCTGCCCCTGACATTCTCTCTTCTATCTCTTGTATTCTGTTGATAATGCTTGCATCTTTGACTCCTGATCTCTTTCCTAGGTTTTCAATCTCCAGGGTTGTCCCCCTTTGTGCTTTCTTTATTGTTTCTATCTCCATTTTTAGATCCTGTATGGTTTTGCTCAATTCCTTCACCCGTTTGGTTGTGTTTTCCTGTAATTCTTTAAGGGATGTTTGTGTTTCCTCTTTAAGGGCTTCTACTTGTTTACCTGTGTTCTCCTCTATTTCTCTAAGGGAGTTATTTATGTCCTTCTTAAAGTCCTCTATCATCATCATCATGAGAAGTGATTTTAAATCTGAATCTTGCTTTTCTAGTGTGTTGGGGTATCCAGCCGCATATTAGCAGAGGGTGGCCTTGTCTGGCATCACTGGAAGGAGAGGCCCTTTTTTTCCTGTGACTTCTTGATGCTGTACTGTACAGGAATGCCAGGGCGGGGAGGCTGGAGTGAGTGGGTGGGTGGGCAGGGGAGCACCCTCACAGAGGCAGGGGGAGGGGGTTTTCAGAGGGGAAATTGGGAAAGAGGATAACATTTGAAATGTAAATAAAGAAAATATTCAATAACAATTTAAAAAAGCACTGTACGGAATAGCCACATACTTCCCTCCCATCATCATTCAAACAGATGTTGGGGCAGGAGAGATGGCTCAGAGGATGGGAACACTGACTGCACTTCCAGAGGAAATGGATTCAAGTCTCAGTACCCATGAGGCAGCTCGCAACTCTCGGTAACTCCGAGATCTGACATCCTCAAACAGACGTACATGCAGGTAAAATATGAATTTGGATATTAATTACCTACTTAATGAATTTAAAAATAGATGTCATTTTTTTATCTAAAATTGCCTAACCGGGAAACTTCCAATTTCCATTTTTTATAGAAAAATCTGCATACACCAGCTGATATGAGGGCCCCAGTGCATATACAGCAGAGGACTGCAGGGTCTGGGCTCAGTCAGAGAAGAGACACCTGACCCTCCAGAGACTGAGGCCCCAAGCTGTGGGGAGGTCTGGTGGGTGGAAGATGGGGTGGGTGGGACATCCTCCTCGTGGAGACAGAGGTTTGGGGAGGAGGTATGGGATGTGAACAGTCAGAGAGTAGACCGGAAGGGAGATAAAATCTGGAGTGTAAAAAAACAAGATTAAAGAAAAATGTTTAAAAGGAATATCTAGAGTCTCCTAACTTGTTTAAAAATAAAATATAAAATTATCTCGTTGTTCTTCTATACATAGAGAGCAAGCATAGAAGATATTGTGTTTGCGTAAGATGTAAATGTTAATGCTAACAATGTAACAATGCGTGCGCTTGCAGCAGACAGAAGCAGGAAAGGCGAGGAGAGAATGCCCAAGGGAAGCAAGGAGAGCACCCGTCAACTGCCACGTAGACTTCATGATCTTATGAAAAAATAGAGAAAGAATGTTTAAAAGAAAAGCACTTGATGATACCGTTTTAAATTACGAAAATGTATGAAAACTAAGAGTATGTAGTTATCAAACTGGAATACTAAAAGTGGATACAGGAGAGTGAATGTAATATCAACCTCACTTTTAAATAAGAAACATTTAGTATAACCTGTTGATTAAGGACCCTGACTTAGCCTTTACTTAGAGAACCCTATTTAGATAAAATCCATATCTAAAGTTATCAAGGAAATCTTCAAAGAAATTAGCAATTGAAGAATGTTGCCTTTGGGTATATAATCGGGAGTGGAGAAGAGGAACAGAGAAACTTTTCACTATAAACTTAAGATTAGGTACTTCTTACCATATACAGGCAACACTTCGAAATCCAGAGTTTATAAAAAGTATTACTATGTATTCATAATGACAGTGCTTATTAATAAATGCTTTGGAAAATACTGAGATATAGTAACAAAACAAAAACAACAACAAAAAACAAAAAACAAAAACCTCAGGACATTCTAATGATAAATCACCTCAGTGCGGTAAAATCATCGTTTTTATTCTGAAAAGCTCAGTGTTGTCCAAGTGAGTACTATTTTCCCAGTAGAGCAGGTCTATAACTTTAAACAATGCATTGTTCATGTTTAAACATTTAAAACTCATATACCAGTGTAGCATGAAGAGAAATAAAACAGACCACACTTCCAGCCATTCCCTGACAGCATATAATCAACCAAGGCCTGAGCTTTCTCTCCCACTCAGTGAGATCTTTCACAGTACTTCTCTATGTGACGAGAATCAAAGATCAAACACTGGAAGAGATCTCAGCCACCTCATATTGTAAAAAGAGGACAATGGAGTCTTGTGGCAATTACAGAACTTCAAGAGGTTAGAGCAACAGAATGACCAGAGTCTGGGCCCAGTGTCGGTGATAGAAAGCACATTTCTTGTAATCAACCTGGGCTACCACCATACTATAATACCCTATAGACACTGTGGCTCGCAGAACTGTGAAACGTACTGTGTCACATTGTTTGAGACTGCAGCCTAAGAGTCAGGCATCTGGTGAGGGTGATCAAAGGCAGCAGTATTAATCTGTCCTCCCTGTGCCTTTCCTTGGTATGTGTATGTGTGTATGCATGTGGGTATGTGCATGTGTGTATGCGTGTGTGTGTGTGTGTGTGGTATGTGTGTGTGTTTGTGTGTCTGTGTGTGTGTGTGCATGCATGTGTGTGGATGTATATGTGTGTTGTGTGGATATGTGTATATATTCAGGTGTGTTTGTGTAAGTGTATATAAGTGTGTGTATGTGTGTATTCATGTGTGTGAATGTGTGTATATTCATGTATGCTTGTGGATGTGTGTGTATATGCATATGTTTTTTGTATGGATGTGTGTATAAATTCATGTGTTTGTGGATGTGTGTATGTATTGTATATATGCATGTGTGTATTCATGTGTGTTTGTGGATGTCTGTGTATATATGCATGTGTGAGTGCATAGAAGTGTATGTAAATTCATGTATATTTGTGGATGTGTGTATGTATATGCATGTGTGTATGGATATATGTGTGTGGATGTGGATGTGTGCATATGTATGTATGTATTCAGATGTATGTATATGTATTCATGTTGTATGGATCTGTGTGTATGCATATGTGTATGTTGTATACAAATATGTATGGATCTCTGTATGTATTCATTTGTATGTATTCATATGTGTGTATATGTATTCATGAGTATGTGGATCTGTAGGTGTATATTGTGTGCAAGTGTGTATAGATCTCTGTGTGTATTCATGTGTGTGCACTCATGTGTGTGCTTTCATGTGTATATATTCATGTGTATACATAGATGTGTGTGTAAGTATGTGTGTGAATTTATATGTACAGATGTGTGTGGATATGTGGGTATGTATGTGAATGTGTATGTATGCATGTTTATATGTGTATGTATGTATGTGTATTTGGATGCATGGATGTGTATGTATGTGTATATGTGTGGATGGATGTGTGTATGTGATTTTGTGTTTGTGCATATGCATGTGTGTGTGTTTGTGTGTGTGTGTGTGTGTGTGTGTGTGTGTGTAGGAAGTGAGAAGAAAAAAATCTCCTGTTGTTTTATAAAGGCACCAAAACAATCCTAAGGATCACATTAGCCTTAAGAACACCCTTCTAACTGACTCTCCAAATACCATCATATTAGGGGCTAGGCCTTAACACATGACATGAGGGGTGGATGCAACTTACCATATAGCATTTTCTTTCATTACAATGAACAGTGTTCTCACATCAGTCTTCTCTGCAAATATAACACAACTCATCCACTCAGCTCCACATTTCGATAAACTGTCATAAACTTTGTGCTTTCTCCACATCAAGATGTAAATTCAAAGACAAACATAAAAGGTGCTAAATTAGCCTGTGTTATCCTCTGTCCCTGTGTATCAAGATTTCCTTCTCGCCAGTCTGCTTCTGTTAGTAAGTTTCCCAAGTCTGAGACACTTGTCAGGAAACCCATCAAAGCTAGTGGATCGCTAATAAGAAAGCATTTGGTTCCCAGCTGAATACTCCCTTTGCAGTCTTCTCTGGCAAAAACAATATCCCAAGCCTTCCTTTCTAAAGGACAGAAGCAAACAATGCATTCAATGTCTGGGGGCGGAGCAGGGAGGGCAAGGGTTGTATTTTCAGTTCACGCTTAAGAGAAAGAGCTTGTTCACTGAAGAGGGTGGAAAAACATATGGAGTTACTGAAATTCAAAAATAAGAAGCCAGGATGAAAGCCGAGCTTTAAAGAAAAGCGCTACTTAATTACAACATGTCTACAAACGGGAAGAGATACACAAAACCTACAAAGTTTCCGGGTATAATCATTTAGTAGAAAATACTAAAACAAATGTTTGAGACTCTGCTCGGGGTGGAAAGGACTTGCTATGCACATGGAAGGCCCGGAGTTCACATCCAGTAACCCATGTAAGAGCCTTGTAGGAGAAGCAGCCGTCTGGATCCCAACACTCATGGGGCAGAGACGGAAACCACAGGTCAAGCTGGCTGGCTAGACTACATGAAAATAGCACGCTCCCAGCTCAGCTAGAGACGCCGCCTCCGTCAATAAAGGTGAACAGTGATGGAGGACTATAACCCATGCACACAAACCTACACTGATACAGATACATGCACACCACATACATGTGCTCCCTGCTGACAACAGAAAAGGAAGCCCCTGAGGTTTCAGAGACAAAAGACAAAGAGGAGAGGTTTACTGCAACTTCACCCTCTCGGATCATATGACCCCCTACATAAACTCCTTCCCTGTCAGTCTCCCTGTGCCTCCCTTGGCTGAGGGTGTCAGGACGCCTTTGGACCCAGAGTGTTCAGGTCGATGGCTTTATTGCGACCTTATGGATTTCCTGTCAGTGTTTTTCCAAATGTGATTCCCACATGTTCCATATCCGACTTAACCAGACAACCAGGGATCATGAAACCATGAGCCAAAATCACACTCTCTCAGCAAAGTCCTTTACATTGGTTTTTTTTTTTTTTTTTCCTACACTGGCAAAAGGCTGAGAAGCAAATCATGCAAAACCTTACAACATATTTATTTAAAAATACACATTCTTTACCGGATCCAGAGAATATATCTCTCAGGATAAATTCCAGACTCCTGTATTTTCAGAATTGCTGTCAAATTCACTTATTCCGTGGGACAGTAACAATCTCCAGGAGGACCTCAATACTCGTGTATTGCTAGAACACTGAGCATCACAACACATGAGCTAGCTGTAGCACTCATAATTGGTTAAATATAACAACAGCATTTAATTTAAACAAAATAAGAAGATGTAGAGATTCTGTTAGATTCCGATTCTGAATTGACTCAATATTCCGTGAAATGGTACTAATCTTACAGCATAGGAAACTAAGCAGGGCCTAACTCCAGCCTCTAAATCCCTGTCACTTAAGTGTGGTAACTTAAGAAATTGGTGGCAATGAGCCTTCTGCATAGCAGTGAGGTGCAGGGGGCATGGCTACTCAACATGCCACAAAGCTCCTGACTTCTGGGATCCCCAGAGCTGGAGGTGAAGAAGGGAATTTGCTGGTGACGTCAAGGTTGTGATGATGGCAGATGGGTGCACGCTAAGTGACAAACTGGAGGCTCACAGGAAGATACCTGGGACGTTCATACCAGAAGCTGATTCCGCCCTTGGAAGATTTCCTTCTCTGTGGCCTACTTCCGGAAGTTTGAAAAAGTAGAGCTTAGCATTGCAAGGACTTTTCTAGAAAGCAGAACACTGAGATTTTCCGTTGCTCAGGGGGAAACAAAAAATCCACTAGTGAAGGTCAGTGTGTGTGTGTGTGTGTGTGTGTGTGTGTGTGTGTGTGTGTGTGTGTGTGTGTCTGTGAATGTGTGTGTCTGTGTGTGTATCTGTCTGTGTGTCTATGTGTGTGTGGCTGTGTGTCTGTCAGTATGTATGTCTGTATGTGACTCTGTGTATGTGTATATCTGTGTGTATGTGTATAGTTTTGTTGTTGTCATTGTTTTGTTTTTCTATTCTTTGAGATAAACCTCCAGCTGTTCCTGCTCAGCTCCAGCATAGTCTTTCCCCGGATTCCTCCATTCACCTATGTTCACAGTCACTAACCAAGTCACATGAGGAAAACACAAACACCTCTCTTTGTGTGTTGGTTGTTCGCTGTTCAGTCGTAATATTTCCCTCTCCCTGTTCTCCAATACAGCAATCAGCGTCAACTACATCACATTTTAAGTAGAGTCGTACCCTCTGTGGGTCAGCTGCTTACTCACATTGCATTGGTCTTAGGACGATGCCTGGTTGGTACCCATATGCGCGTCATCAGACCAGCTATTTCAGAGAATGACAAAGAAGTTCACAAAAGAAAACGTAGTAAAGTGTTTATCAGTTTAATAATATAGCCACAAAGTAGAAAGTCTAAGTAAACTATAGACCCAGTCAGGTAACGTAGTGTGTGTGTGTGTGTGTATGTGTGTGTGTGTGTGTGTGTGTGTGTGTGTGTGTGTGTGTGTCTCTCTCTCTCTCTCTCCCTCTCTCCATTTGGCTCACATCACGCCCTCTTCTTCAGCCTCTGGGCCCCGCTTAGACCTTTTGTTACTTTTTATCTGGTTATGACAGAGTCACCAAGTTTTCTTCATTTTCACCCATCCCTGCAGGACAGCATTTTTTCTAAATGGTAAGCCTCATGCCTTCTCATGCTTAAATTTCCTCCCAGAACACCAAACATCGTAGGGGAGCTTCAAGACGCAGCCCAGTGTTTTGTGTACGGTACATAGGAATATGAGTCTCTTTCCCTGGCCTTACCTCATGCTGCGTAACTGTTCCTAACCTCTGTCCACCCACTTCCCACACAATCAGAACTCAACCACGCCACAAAGTTGTGCATGGCTTTCTGTGTCCCGCCCCGAAGCTCTTCCTAACCTCAGAGAGGACATAGAACACGAGGAAGCAGGACATTTGAGGACCTTAATTCTCAGGAGAGATAGTGGGGTTTTACTGAAGAACAGCGCTTTTAATATGAATTTAAAGTGTCTAGCCTTAGTGGGGAAGGGTGAGCCTAATCCTGTAGGAAATTGATACCCCAGGGAAGGAGAATGCTAGCTGGGTAGGGTGGGGGTTGGTGGGTGGGTGAGTGGGAGGGTGGGGGAGCACCCTCATAGAATCAGGTTAAGGGGGAATGGGATAGGGGGTTTGCAGAGAGGAAACTGGGAAAGGGGATAACATTTGAAATGTTAATAAATAAAATCACAGTCCTATCTCTGTCTATCCCTGTCTCTGTGTCTCTGTGTTGTGTGTCTGTATGTCTGTATGCCTGTGTGTCTCTGTTTCTCTCTCTCTCTCTCTCTCTCTCTCTCTCTCTCTCTCTCTCTCTCTCTCTCATTGTCTGCTTGGGGTTTTGTTTATTTCCTTTCCTTCGTACTTTTTGAGACAAGGCCTCACCGCAGTGCTCTGGAACCCACTGTATCAAGTAGGTTTACACCAGATCCCTGATTGTCCTGCTTTGCATCCCAGGTGCCTGAACTTGAGCAGTGCCCCAACCATGCCTGGCTCGTCTACATTGTTTAACCGTCATAAAACACACCTAAAATGAAATGAACTATCCCCGAATTTTCAAGCACAGCACATGTTTGTGCTAAGCACATCCCCAATGCTGTACACGAGTGGCTTTGATTATCTAAGGATAGGATTATTTATCTTTCTTTTGAAAGAAAAGGTAAGTAATAATATATATGCTCTGATGTATGAAAATGGTATTACTGCCTAAATCATATGACAGCATGTGCCTAAATCACATGTGACAGCATGTGCAGGGGCTGCCCTGGGGATACACCACTAAATACCTGGCAATGCCAGCTTCTACAACTGAAGGCAGAACACACAATCACAACATCAAATCACAATGACCAGACGCTGTGTTCTTCTAAATGACAAGCGCGTCAGGCAATACTACGGTGGTTTAAAAAAAAAAATCCATAGGTTTCACTGGTGAAAGCTATAGCCAGTCTGCTTTGGCTTTGGTCCTGATTATCCAACTGACTTCATATACTGGGTAGTTTGGAGGACTTTTTCCCCTTACACATTAGCACGGCTACTACTGCTGTTGTCCTTCGGAATTTGCTTAAGCAGCCATATTATTATAAGATTATAGAAATATAATCTGTCATTTCTAAGAGACACGATCTCACAGCAGACTTCTCTGACCTCTGGCTCTTACGATCTTTCTGCCCCCATTTCCATGATGTTCCAGGATCCCCAGGAGTCGATTGTGTATTTATTCATCAGGCTCTGCACCCTGTGATCAGCCACTCTCTATATTTAACTATCTGCATTAAAGAAAAGGGGTGAGAGCTATACTTCTCCTTGTGTATAAAGATAAGTATTTAGAAGGCAGTTTAGGAATTTTGCTGGTCTGCTGAAGTGGTGGTAGCCTCAGTGGCCTCATTAGTGACAAGTAATCGAGTAGGTTTCTAATATCAGGCATAATTTCCCTGCAGTTGAGCAGACCTGAAGTCCAATTAAACCACTATTGGTTACCACCAGAATATGGGTACCACTATTGCACATTTAGGAGTATCTGGAAGAACTGGGAGTTGTTGTGGTTCAAAAGCATCATAGCTGAGTTGGGCTAGTGATTTCTCCCCCCCCACACACTTTGGCAGCTTGCATAACACAACTGGTAATATAAAAGCTAAGTCCTTGGGGAGGAGGTTTTCAAGTCAGATCCATCTCAAATTTTCCAAGTCCCGGGTCTGGAGTCCATTTTCTCTTCAGCAATAGGGACTTACCTTCATCCACTGGAAGGTCACCACGGGCAACGGCAATAGCCTATCAGAGTTTCAGTTTTAGAAGTCTTTTGGTATCCCTTGATCAATAACTCAAAAATGGGTTTCTCTCGTGCCTGGTGCTGAGCGTTTTGTTAGCTCGTCCATGGCTCTTGGGGGAGGACTGTCAACCTAACTAGTATGACTTCAGTTGACATCTATTAAGTCTATCATATGTGTTATTTGTGATTTTATGTTAATATGCTTCCTTAAGGTGTCTTTCAAACAGCATTGCTATTATTTATACCTCTCCCCTCTCTCTACATCTGCATTGACTTTTTTCTCCCCGTCCAGACTCAATCCCCTCCTTTCTTATACAATCTAGGACCACCTTCCCAGGGGGCGGCACCATCCACAGTGATGCTGGACTCTCCAACATTGACCATCAATCAAGAAAATTCCCCACAGGTGAAGTGTATGCAGGAAATTCCCTTTTCCCAGCTGGTTCTCATTAGCGTCTGAGGAGAAAACCTCTCCAGCCCCCATATGTTTTGAGAGTTAAGTTGGAAAGTTAATCTCAGTTGCAGCAGTGAGTAGACGGGTCATCAAATGACAAGGACTCTGCCTCCAGAGATGGATTAATGTCTTCATCCTGGGAGTGGAATTCATGTAGAAGTTAGATGGGGTTCTTCCTCCCAGCCCCATTCTCCAAGCCATAGGACTCAGGCTCAAAACATATTTACAAATATTGTGGCCATATAGCTAGGCTCTCCTCTGACTAGACCATAACTTAAAATAACCATATTTATTCTAGTCTACATTCTGCCACGTGGCTGGTACCACACATCTGTCCTTATCCCATCTTCCCAGGTGAATCTCCCCCTGGCATTCTCCCAGAATCCTCTTTGCTTCCCAGATGTCCCACCCCCTATTTCCTGCCTAAGCTATAGGCCATCAGATTTATATTGACAGGCGCCACATCCATAGAGACACAAGCTATTCTCTCTGCAACCTAATGCCACAAGAATAGTCACTATAAAAGCAAGGTCAATGCCAATTTTCTCTCTGTCTCTCTTGGTAAAGATCGAGAGATCTTTGTCCCTTTCCATGGAAAGGCAGAGCAGGGGGAACTTTCGGGAGATGCACTGCCTTTAACCTGAGACTCCCTAGCTCCAGAAAGGTAGGAAATGAATCCCTGCTGTTCACAAGTTACCAAACCAATGTTATTTGGCTATGGCAACACAAAGCAGGTTAAGAGGTCCTTCTTTAAGAAGTCCTGATTAAACACCATACTCTGCTGTTTGGCCCACGAGAATGCAAAGCTCCTCCCATATTTATATCAACAGTTTGACTCATCCAGCAATCATAGTCACAGGAATACGAAATGAGAGCATTCAGTATCAAGTTCCTTTTCAAAATATTTGGTGAGTAAAGACTGTAGATATTCAAAGTATATAGATGATGATTTGATAAGTTATGTACACTGTGCCTTAATTTCTAGTCAAATTAACACATTGAAGACTGTCCATGCCACACTCCCTTCAGCCCTCAGATCTTGTTCATCTTATAACTAAGATAAAGCTTTTCAATATCTCTCCATTCCCCTCCCTCTCTCCTTCCAACCACGGTTCCACTATCTTTTCTATGAGTTTTGACTTTCTAGATTTCACAACTAAAAGACCTAGTCAGCGCTTGTTGTTTCTAAGTCTGACTTCTTTCCCTTAACACAAACGTCTTACAGATCCATTAAAGCTCCCAACTATGACAGAGCTTCATTCTTTCATATGGCTAAACAACACGTATGTGTTTGTGTGTGTGTATGTACGTGTATGCATGTATAAATGCTTGTGATATTATGGACTTTTTATCCATTTGTCTTGGGTTATATTCTTATCTTGGCAACTGTGGTAATGTTGCAGTGAACACAGAGGTGACACTACCCCTGGGATGTTTCCTTTGTTGACTCTGGACACACTCCCACAAACAGGATTACTAGATTGTACAGCAGCTCGACATTTTGAGGAACTCCCATCTTGGATTGGTTTGTTTTTCAATAATGCCTCTCCTAACAGAAACAGTTCAATAGCTCATACCGGTTTTTGTTTGTACTTATTTCATGAATAGTGATTGATTAGTGATGGCCACACGTTTTAAAATCTTCCTGTAGGCCACGTCTATATTTTGTTTCAGGGGAAAGTATATTTTCAGTGCTACCTTTGCTTTATAGAAAATCAGGTTATCTGTGTTTTGGTTATCAAATAAGTCAGCCAGATTCTGAAGTAACTAGAGTTGCCCTCGTCAACAGCATGGGGACCTCCTCCTCTTTCTGCAAGCTAAGTAGTTGCTGGCACAACTAAGACTCGCTGCCCACAGATGGAGGGTAAACCACCATATCTCACCACAGATGCTGTGTCTTAGAGGAGAGGAGCTGTGAGGGGTGACAAGTGCTGGAGCGCACTGAGGTACCAATTACTAACTATTTAAAGACAATGCCACCTCCAAAATGGAACACGGTCCACGAAGACGGCAAAGTTGGTTCTGTTGAAGGAGTCAAGGAACTCCACACTCCCTACAGCAGGCCTTTACAATCTATAATAATCGCAAGTTTCTTTGGGAATTTCTTGTCTCAGGATAAGCTTAAAGTATTAATTAAGTCACTGTATATGTGTGTTGGAGTTGTTCGAGCCTTGTGTGTAATACATAGTTGTCAAAGGGTCTGAATGAGGAGAACAGAATACAGATGCCCAAGCTTCCTGCTGGTGGAAAACACAGACTCTGGGGTGCCTGCCTCCCTGCCGTCAGCTTAATTGTTTTCCCCCCAAAATTCATATATCAAAGTCTTGTGTTAGCCACCATTCATTATTATCACAAAATATTCAGGGCATCTACTTAGGAAGGGAAGAATCTTACTTAGCTTGAAGTTCAGGAGGTTCGCAGAGCTCTGGCTCTGCTAAGCGCTCTCCTGACCTACATCGCCTACTGATGCATTGCCATACGAGACCACGAGACCTCTCTGCGACCCCTCCAACCTTGGCTTCTCCAGGTCTCAAGGAACTCTCACTAAGGGTACTACTGTTTAAACTTCCACAACTACCTTCCTGTGGTTCTTCCATGAGGACCAAAATTTTAAAACATGGTGGGACACAAGCCACATCTAATCCACAGAAAGCCGGCATCAGCAGAATCCCAGAAAAGGGCGGTACTGGAAGACCGCGCCCGTAAACCACAAGGAAGCCATCTTTAGCACCTCCGAGTGGGACTGTGCTGGAAGATAGGGTCTGTAAAGAAACCACAGACACAAAGGAGAACATGTTGCAAAATGGACTCCAAACAGTGAAAACACAGGAAAAACATGTGAAGATGCACAAAGTGGTTGATTTAGAACAGACATGGCAGCCCATGCTTGTAATCTAAGAACAGAAGACATCAAGACAGGGGGATCACACATTTTGTAATCCAGGCTGCACAGAAAGTTCCAGATGAGCCTAGCCTGGGCTCGGCTATACAGTGAGATCCTATCTCACATTGCCCAACACACAAAATCCCACAGACACTTGCAATTCAAAATGAGGGGATCTCGTAATTCAAAAGAAATGAACCTTGCCAACACTTGGATCGTGGGTCCCAGCCTTCGGAACTGATTTCACTTCGTAGGTCCCCCAACTTAAGTCTGTTTCTCATCCTTTATGCGAGAATTCATGCATGAATTTTTCTTCTGAAACATCAGAAATTCCTGCAGCACAGGTCCCTCGTGGCCCCAGACCACATACGGGGTTAAGTCGCGACTACCTTTGTATCTAAGAGGCGCCCTTCCTAGCCCTGTGTAGTTCCCCATGTTTCCAATTTTCACATCTCTAATAGCTCTCCTCCTGCACGTGCTCCCGTATCTGACCTCTGCGTCCCTGTGAAACCGCGAGCCCAGGAGATAATCTGCACTGAAACAGGCTGCTGACGTCACAGTGCAGAGACATCGATCACGCTGCCTGGGGAGACTTGGCAACAGCAGGCCCATTAAAAACATTTCCTCTAAAGCCAGCTGACATTGATTTTTTTGGATACACCTCCTGAACCGCAGAGCAGAGGAAGCAATAACTCTTCTCTAGCCTCTGTGATTCCTGAAGGAGAGTCACCTTGCACATACACAAGGCAGTAAATAGTGAGCGCCTCTTCCACTTCCCAGCCCCTTCCCCCTTGCTTATTTAAAAATCGTATGAGCTCCAGAGGAAGGTTTTTATGTTCCCAAAAGGTGACATTGTGATTCCGTTTGGATCGGGGCTTTTCAGTCAAGCGCTCGAAAAGAACTAATTTCAGATAAGGGTGGGGCAACAGCTGCCCTTTCTGATTGTCGCAGCAGCGAACCACATTAGTCTTCTGCGAATTTTAAGGAGTTGAAAAATCAAAGACTCTAGAGAATGCTCTCCCAGCTCGGGGAGCCCAGACTCTGCCCATGAATGAGGAGGCTCATCACAAAGAACAAAGGTGTGTCAGGGGTGTCCAGAACTGCACAGAACTTGAGAGCAGACGTGCCTCTTGTTCCCTTGTCTTTGCTTCCTCCTCCTGCTTTCTCCCCAACTCGTTCTAAGCTTGTTCATTCCTTTTCTCATAAAGCAACCCGAAGGGATTTTTCAAAGGAAAATAGAATCTCCATAATATTAGAGCTGAAGAGGGGCGGGGTTGCTTTGGGTCAGGCCTAAGGCTTGTTGGATTTCACTAGACTGACACTGTCTTGCAATGAAGGTTCTAAAGCCAGCGTCTTCCAATTGATCTATCCTTGTACATAAACTAAGGATGACAGAGATTCATGTGTAGTGGGAACAGACGAGTTCAGGGGACTGCTCAGACAAAAGTTGAACCCGTACTTCTCAGCAACCACACATATAGGAATATATGCTTGTGTGTGTGTGTGCACGCACACACACACACACACACACACACCAATACTAGCCAGCCCCTTCCTTCTCTCTCCTCACCAACACATACTCACCCACCCCCAGCTACTATCCATGCATGGCCCCAGCTACAACCACATCTACAACCAACAAGTACTCACACCCTCGATAGCCTCTTAGTCAAGGAGACCACAGGAAGATACCGTAGACCGTGTGGCTCAAACGATAGAACTTATCTCTCACATTTCCCAAGGCTGTGAAGTCCAAGGTGAGATTAGCAATTAGCAGGAGGGTCCCTGGTAGGGGCAGGGTAGAGCCCAGCAACCTTACCCCCCATGACCTCATCGAAACTTAATTTCTTCCTGGAGTTTCTACCACCCTAAAACCATCGATGAGGTGGGAAACTCTTGAAGGACATAAAGATATAGTGTGCAGTACAAGCCAACAAGAACAGCTCCCGTGCAACACACCTCCTACACACATCATTTCAAATTAGATCTATTATAACAACCCATTAGCAAATGAAAGGGATCTGGAAAAATATCAATAAAACCATCTCTAATCTCTGTCTTTTATAATATCTACCTCTGATATAAGAGGGCTATATTAGGGAAATGCCTACCACATGTGAAATAGATTTTTTTCTCTTTTCTTTCTTTTTTGTGGCTTACACCTCCCAAGCATGAGTCAGTTTCGATGCCAAACTTGGGTACGATGTAGCCAAAAAGCATTGCAGTTACATTTTGTGTGGGTACCAGATCACATTTTCACATCTTCTTAGGCTCTTGCCGAAAAGCAATAAATACTTCTTTACTTACAAACCGATTCTATGCAAGGCAACTTAGGAAATTGTGTGTTGTGGGTCTTCTGTAGGGTGTTTATCCTTGTCTGATTTACAGAGCACAAAGGTGATCAAGTCATGATTATAAACCGAATATTCTGCAAGGTCATCTTCCATTTTCCCACCTCCCTTCCAGCTACTCTTTCTCTGCTTAGCCACACATAATCTCCATCAGCGACTAGAGAAAAATGTTGGTCGTGGTGGTCTGTAAGTCAGCCTCTTCTGTTGTTCTGCAAAAGATTTGAAAGAATGAGCATCAATACATTGAGATCTTGGGGTCCATTTGGATTTGAAGTAAACCTCCACAGCTTTGGACTTTAGTTCCCAATTTGCACAAAGAGTTTAGTTTTTGTATAAAACTTTGTATAAAGCTATCCTTAGTTCACCTTCCTTGGCTTGGCACAAGAATGATCCAACCGATTGAGAGATGGTTCAGTCAGTACAGTGCTTGCCACAAAAGAATGGGCAGCTCAGTTTGATCTCTAGAACCCACATATTTAAAAAGAGAAGAAATCAGCCAGTCGTGTATACTTGTAATCCTGCCCTGGGGATATAGAAACGGGCAAATTCCTAGGTAGATCATCCCAGCCAGCCTATTATGATCAGGGAGTTCCAGGCGAATGCAAGCTCCTGTCTCTCAATATGGTGGAGTATGTCTGAAAAACAACACCCAAGCATATTGACAGACAGACGGACAGACAGACATGCACACACACACACACACATGCACACAGTGCTGGAACAAGCATCTTAGTCAGTGAAAGTGAACAATAAGAACGACTGAAAAGGCGTGTAAATGCACACTGACAAGCACCATATTTTCTGTCAAACGCTAGGTCATCTTTACAGCAAAATCCTATAAACTTAATGGTTTGCGGGACTTGCTAGAAAGTGGAATGACATTTAAAGCGTATATATGTCTCCATAATTCTATAATTACACATGAGGATTATTGTCTTCGGCAACCAATAGAAATATGTTTGACACAAAGACTCTTAAATGCTGGACATCTACCATAAACTCGCCACCGACCTCCAAGTGGCATGACTTTGAAAGTCACTTAAATGCTATACATTGACAATAAACTCATCTGTCTTCGGTGTGATCCCTGTTCACCTGTGCTTCCTCCCTGCTTAAGGAAAGTCTTAACCTTCTATTCTTGGGAATGATCGCATGGTTAAGGATTAATATGGTCAACATAATTGGCCATTAACTATGGAGCAATACAATCCATATTATAATATATATTATATATACTTATATTGTATGTTATATAAAGTACATTTTAGTTGTAAGTAAGCAGGAAGGGTTTAATTTTAATTATGGATAATTTTCATTTAAGTGCTGACACATTTCTTTGTTCAGTGAGGACAACTGAGCTGTATTGCATAGGGTGCCCTGACAGCCGTTTAACCTCTATAATTTTTATCTCATTGTTCAAATATAAAGCATTCAAGCTAATGGTAACAGAATTTCCTAAGGCTGTATTCATTGTTTCAATCAATATTTGCTTGTTCTCTGGTGCGATTCTTTGGAAATTCCCTCAAACATGACCGAGCATATTGACTCTAATTAGCCTACAGATTTTTGAAAAACCAAAATTTTTTATCATTTACTTAATACTGTGGAGCAACTGTGTCATGAGCAATTGTTAGTCCTGTTGTTCTTATAATTGCACTTTAATTGGTATGGAGAAAACAGCTGATTTTTCCCTGTCGAGGATCCAAATTATTAGGAGATTAGAGGGTTGCAGAAAGGAGCTTGCTGTTCTGTACTCCTAAACCTGTGTTCTGATCCTGTTAGTACTGCTTAAGAATTGAATAACGGTGATTTGGCAATTGGGTACCAAGTCTCTCCCCAGATAAGCAGAGAATAGTTAATGGTGAGAGAGGCAGGTGGATTTTCTCTAAGGGGTTGTGTCTGGTATCCAAGTACCAGTGAAACTCATCCAAGAGTAATGGGCAATACACGTTGTACTCAGTGGACACAAAAG
Organism: Rattus rattus; assembly: GCF_011064425.1. Lineage (NCBI taxonomy): Eukaryota > Metazoa > Chordata > Mammalia > Rodentia > Muridae > Rattus > Rattus rattus. The sequence continues at coordinate 168,918,172 of NC_046157.1, read as the reverse complement.
AGAGGACACAAAACTGAATGGATATGGAAGTGAGTAGATCTGGGTAAGGAAGGATAAGTATGATAAAAAAATTTGTACAAAATCATCAAAATTAAAAAAGAAACGTAAACCTGGAATTAACATGAAGAGTTACATTCAAAAAAAGTCACTGAAGTAGGGCATGGTGAGAAAACACACACACACACACACACACACACACACACACACACACACACACACACACACACACCAGAGCTGCTTCCATATTTCATTGGGTTAAAGGGTAAATGCATTTCCAGGACAAAGGCAAATCTCTGGAGAGAGGGTTTGATGCCCCTTCTCATCGTGTCCAACATCCATTCAAATATGATCTCTGCCACCGTCCATCAATTTAAAGGATGACCTAGATCATTGGAAAGAGAAATACCCCCAAATGTCATTGTGACATCTCCAGCACGTAAGCTGTCTTGTTTCTTCTGCCTGGAATGCCAATTATGCCCCAAGTCCCCTTCTTATCGTAATGAAATCTACCCAGCCCATTCCTCAAATCCCCCTCCCTCCACAGAGGACAAATATGTATGCATTTTTCAAAATACTAACACACACACACACACACACACACACACACACACGTACCCACATGCTACTGAACACACACAAGCATTCATGCACCCACACCCACAGGAAAGACATTGCAAAAGGGTAGCCATTCATGATGTAAAATCGCCTTCTAGAGGCAAATGCAAGTTGGGAGTCAGTCCTAAGTAATTCTGGCTTGGTCAAGGAAGCAAAGAGATAAGCTTGTTTACATAGTTACTTCATGACTCAAGTATTTTTGCAGACACTTCTGCTCACACCACAGTGTAGCCACCACCTTTTCTGATACTCAAGACTTTTCAAAGTATTGTTAACGACCCGTGACACACCTGCCCCTTAATGCCACCAAACTATTCTTTGCTATTGATTTCAAACTGATAAAAAGTTATCCATGCCCCATCCTCCTAAAATTCAGAACCCATCACTGAAAAGCTATATTTTAAGATGGCTTCTCCATGGACATTGGAGTTGAATAGCTATTTTCTCCAGATGCTAAGCAATTATGTATGCTTATCCCCTCCCTCAATCGCTCTGATAGTAAATTCTATGTTTGTTACAAGTCTTCTAACTTTAGATCCACACGTAACTCAGAACTATGTGGCAGTACCCTCTTCTTTAATACTTCCTAAATCATATTAGTGTAGGTATGGAAAGAGAACAAGAGGTAATTTTCAAATCTGTGTTCCCACACAGAAAGTCTTGGGGCTGGAACTCAGTGGTAGAGCTGCTGATATACCTGAACAGAGTCATACGCCTGATTCCCAGGACTGAAAAATGAAAAGAACTCTCATAATAAACATGTTCTGTACATTCGACCAAGAAGCAAGACTCAAAGCCATGGCCATCTTTAAATATCTTACTGGAGGGGGGAGGGAGAGCCTAGCTATATTACAATATTGAGTTTTTCGCTATATGAAATTAACTAACACCCACAGTCATATATATCTTTCATCCACACTACATCACTCAGTTCCAGCCTACATCAGTTAGCTGTGTATTACTGTGAAGTAGTAAACAGAAGGTAATATGCTGTCTTATAAAAATAATTCCGGGGAACACTGTAGATGGCTTTTCACCTCTTTGCTACTCAGCCTGCCATTGCTATTTTGTAAAGAGAAAAAAAAAGACAATATCATTTCTTGTTCTAAAATTTTATTTATCTTTACCCTTTAAAGTTTCTACGTAGGAAGCACACGCCTACTTATATGAAATATAATTTAGAAAATGCCAATCCAATTCCTTTTAATAAGGTGCTTAGGCTTAGTGTATTGTCAGGTAATAAGTCTTGCTGATGAGAGGTGGGGAGGAAAAGAAAGGAAAGGAAAGGAAAGGAAAGGAAAGGAAAGGAAAGGAAACTGCATGTGCAAAATAAAGTGACAAAACTAAACTAAATATAACATAAATCCCTGAAAACCTGAGAGGAAATGGGACAAAAGCAGATGGTCACTATTGACAGGCTCCAGACGTGGGAAACCATTGTGGGGCAGTTACAGAGGAATCAATTTAAAAAAGAAATCATTGTATTTGGGGACCAAATGTGGTTGGAAGTAGTTTATTATCCCCTGGCCCAGTGGCTTTGGTCCTATGGCAAAGAGGCACACTGTGGTTGAAGGACGTGACATAGAAAAACTACTCACGTCATTATTATAAAACAGAGGAAGAAGAAGGAACTGAGGGACCACTGTGGGTTCCATGGACACAGCACCAATCACTTGATTCCCTCTGTGTGAAATTTCCACTCCCCACCCCCCATAGTACCAAGGTGAGAATGAAGGCTTAAATACACAAGGCTTTAAACACTCTAAATCCAAATTATGGCAAGAGCAAGTTTATTCGGATTTAAACAGATAATGTAGACAATTTAATGTATCAGTTAAAACGTTTTTTTTTTTTAATGAGCACTATATTTTTGAAAGGAAACAAAGGAGACTGTAGAGGAAATCCACAGAATGAGAAATATTTGTAAAACATAACTAGTACCCAAATATATGAAGAATTCACTACCTCAACATCTAAAAGTATACAACCCAATTACCTTTTAGTTTTATTCTAATTAAAGTAGAATTACATCATTTCCCTCTTCCTTTCTTCTCTCCAGTCCCTCCCATAAACCATCCCTCCAACCTCTCTCAGGGGGTCCCCCACTTACTCCTTTTAAAATTCATGGCTTCTTTTCCTTTGATTATCATTGGTATATATACATATATATATCACATATACAGATATACATCATATATACATAAATACATAGATATAGAGAAACAAATATTCATAGATATATAGATATATAGAAAATATTAATATATACATAGATATAAGATGTATGCATATATACATACATATATACATGTATACCTATATTCATATATACATACATATAAACATACACACATATACATATATATACACATACAAACATTACCAGCCAAATCTATTTAGTGTTGCTTATATGTGTGTGATTTCAGAGCTGACCATTAGTTATTAAATTACAGAGTAGGGAGACTAATTCTCCATCTTTCAGCACTGTTCAGTTGCCTGCAGTTTTTATTATATGGGTGAGGCACTATTCTATTTCCTTCTTCCATGTTCGAATGTCCACTGATTTTGTCACTGTTTGGGTCTTACTTACAGTTGCTACTGTAACATGGGTGTAGCTTCCCTGTCATTTCTAGGTGACAATCACAGCAAACTTCCTAGTTCTCTGGTTCTTACAATCTTTCTGTCCCCTCTTCTGCACTGTATTGTAGAGGTATCCTTTGGGGCTGGGTACCTTGTGATCAGTTAATTGTCCTCTGTACCTTGACCAGTTATTTTCTGTGACCACCACAGTCTGCTCTAAAGAAGCTTCTTTGATTAGGAGGTGAGAGCTATACTTAGTTGTGGGTATTAAAATAAGTACCTAGAATACAATTAAAAAATATGCTGGTCTAGTAAAGTAATGGTATTGGGTAGATCTAACTAGCCTGAGGTAGTTGGCTAGGTTTCCTATACCCAGCATAATTTACCTCCTATTGAGCAGGCCTTGAAACCAATTAGTCACCACCAAGATATGAATATTATTATTGCACTGTTAGGAATGTCTTGCCATGCTGGTCACCATTGTGATTCATAGACATCACAGCTGGGTATAACACTGATTGCTTCCCTCACTTGTCAGTTTGGAGAACACCATCTGGTATTATGAAAACTAATCTTCAGAGACAGTATTTTCAGGTTAGATCCAGCTGGAATCTTAGAAATCCTGTGTCTGAAGTGCGTGTTATAGGGACTTAACCTTCAACCTCTGGGAGACAAGCCAGAGCAACAGCAGTGGCCTGTATTATTTTCAGAGTCTCTTAGACTCACTGAAGCAATAATCTGAAAAGAGGTTTCTCATACCTGGTGCTGAGTTTTTTATATTAATATTTCTGTATTCTTATGAATTTCATACATGTGTACAATTAAATGGGGTCATAATCACCTATATTTACTGCCTCCAACTCCTCCCAAACATAACCCTAACACAGCCCTGTTCCAATGTCACATCCTCCCTTTTTTTTAAATTTTGTGCTGATCTTTTACATGTAACCACAGCCACAGACCACGAGTGTTAATCCAGAGGTTCGAAGCTCACTGCGCTCCTATTCTCCAGCTCCTGCATTCTTTCTGCCCCTTCTTCTGAGCTATTCCCTGGGCCTTGGGTGAGGAGAGTGAAACATACATCTCATTTAAGGCTAAGCTTATTCTCTCTCAGTGCTACAAAAAGAAACTGTTTCCATCAAGGTTGAGAGCATCTCTGTTCTCTGGATATAAACATACGTAATTCGAGCAGGGTGTGGGAGTGCATGCCTTTATTCCCAGCATTTAGAAGGCAGAGGCAGGTGGCTCTCTGTGAGTTCAAGGCTTCCTGGTTTGTAAAGCAAGTTCCAGAACAGTCAACAGAGAAACACTGTCTCGAACTAAAAAAACAAGACAGAACATAACAAAACAACAAAGAAAGAACTAAGAAAGGAACAGAGAAACAATGATGCATGTTTAGACAGCATGAGCGTTTGCTAAAATTTATAACAAAAGCTTCTATCCGAGAGGCTATGACCCACTCAGCCATATCAGGATTATAAAACCAGGCATAGAATTCCCTCCTCTGGAGCATGTTAAACTCAATCAAAATGAGATTAGTTACTCCACAACAGCCCTGACACTACCTCACACCGTGGGCGTATCCTGCCTATAGGTCAGAATCCAGCACTAGATATAAATAAGACTGACTTCTGGTATCTTTTCTCCCTTGGAAGTGTGCATAACACTCTGACACCATGAAAGCTAGCAACTAGAGAGGAAGCTTCCTGGCCCTAAAACCTAGCTGCAGCAGGCAACCTAAACTTTCTCTGAATGGGAAAGAAAAACAGCAGAAGCCTAGGGGAAACCAATGAGCACTACTGATCAGTCAGTAGGAAAATGCAAATCAAAATCACAATGAGGTGTCACTTCCAGGATGACTAAATTAAAAAGACAAGTGTTGCCTGGGATATAAGGGAGGGGTGGGGGTGGGAATGAAACATTCTGATATTGCTTTTAGGAATATAAAATTATAAAGTCATTTTGGAAAGAAATTTAGAAGTTTATCAAAATCTTGAGAAGGTCTGCACAACTGCACAATTACTTAGACAGGTGGTCCCCGACTACAGTGATTCCACGGTGGTCTTGACTATGTTGCAAAATGATTTCAGTCCAGCAGAAATTGTATGTCTTGTTCCGAATTCCGATCTTCTCCTCAGCTAATGCTGTGAATCACAGTACTATCACGACACTGGAGGCTGGCGTAAGCTACCACACCCAGGTATCCCAGCAAACATGGGTGAGACACCTGGCAGTCTACACAGACTGTGTTGCTGAACTCTGGTGTTCAGTAGGTTGGTATAATTTTAAACTTGATATGTTTATCAGGGCGTAGCCTGGCTTAGATTAGAAGCACCTATGTACCCAAGAAACATATGTCTATATAATTATTTTACTTGGGAATGTTCATAAAAAACATTATCTATTTAAAAAACAGCCACTCTACAAAATAGTTCTTCTATACGCCAACAACAAAATCACTACAAAAGAAACCAGGAAAACAATTCCATTCACAATTATCTCAAAATAAAAAAAGAAAAATCCTACTCCTAAACGTAATCAAAGATGTTTTTGAAAAACTGAACAGTGCAAATAATAAAATACTAAAGAAAGAAATAGAGGAAAGAGGATGGATGGAAAGACTTCAAATGTCCATAAGATTTTATTCAAAATGGCTCTTTTACCAAAAGCAACCTACAGATAGCAAGAACAATAAGAATAAGCCAAGCATGGTGGTACGCACTTGTAATCCCAATGTTCAGAAGGTGAGGTTGAAGGATGATCATGAGTTTGAAGCCAGTCTTGTGCTAACTCATGTATTCAGGGCCAGCCTGGGCTACATAAAAAGGCCATATGTCAAAAAAAAAGATTACAATAATCACAACAAACTCTTTATACCCCGTTAGACGACTTCCTTCTTCCTTCTCCCCACAGCTTGTTATAAAAACAGCATTTAGTAAAGTCAGATAAAGGTTTCCCATATAAAACCCAAATGATGCTTTCAGGCTGCCTTTTACATAACTCACCAGCCCTTCTAATATGCCTGACTCTTACTGGATAGATCTGCACAGTCATTAAATAGAAGAATGTTTCCCCACCCACGATATCTTGTCCTCTCAGTCTCGGCTCGGTTTACCCTGTAGGAATTCACTTATCAACCATAAGCCCACTCCCAAGTGCACTTCCCCAGACAATCCACTCTTCTATCCCACAAATATTTACTGGATACCCACGATTTGACAGCCAATCAGAGTAAGAGGCAATCACACAGATTTCCTGGGTTTAAACCTTTGTATCTGGTTCCTTGCTGTCTTCTATACTTGGATGACTCAAAAGCAACTTGGACGAGCATCTCCTTCAAGCCCAACCCTCTGTCCTCCTATGGCTGTCACTGACGAGCAGCGGCTCAAGCTTAAAACCTCCCAATGATGCCTTTGTCCCTCCTGCCCAGCACGCCACCCATCACTTTGCACATTTAATTGTTAACCACAAACAATGCCTCCAATCTGCTCACTTGACCTCACCTTTCTCCCTAATCCATACTCCATCATCCCTTACTTCTACTGGTATTACATTCCTCACTGTGGCTCACCAGTTCTGGTCTCACTCCTGCCAAGGCTTTTTCAAAGTACAGAAGAAGGAAACTTTTTAAAACACAGACCTTACAGCACTCTCTCCAAACCCTTTCCACGGACCAGTAGACACACCCTCCATTTACTTCTGCAAGCATACAGCGCTCTATCTACCAGACTCTGTAAGATCTCTCAAAGTCCTTCCCAGCTCCTGCCCACAATCAAACTTCACTTCATTAGTCAGTTCCTTGGTAAGTCAAAGCTAAATCATGCCAGCGCTCCATTACACAGACTCACGGTAACCTTCCTCCTCTTTATTTATCACGGTGTCGGTTTATCCCACTCGTTTGTGACTTTTATTTTATTATTAGTGTGTGGATTTTATTAATATGCTTCCTCAGAAAGCATATTACAGTAGAGGAAGTTTCCACTTCTTCTCCTCATCGGATATGAAGTTCTACCTCATAACCATCAACATCCGGGACCTATTAAGAAACCAATTTTTAATTGTTATATACTATTCCAACTTGAGTCTAAAATCCATTCTCCATCCTAACTGACAGTTAAGCATTCTCCATTCTTACTGTGTCACATAAGGCTGCGGTCTTTTTATACATTTGTATTTACTACTGCTATCATAAAGTACATTATTGAAATAAACAAAATCATATCTAGAGTATAAAAACATGTAAAATGTTTTAAAGACTCAAGAATATGTAATTATTAAGAAAATAATAGCAATTAATGGTATCACAATGTTGCCTTGGTCTTTACTAAGGCAAACTAGCCAGTTAGGTTGCAAAGCAGACACAAAATAATCTGTTTATTCCATGCACTTATTGAAATCTTCAAACTCCTCCTCCTTCATAGGTTACTACGGGACAATGTCAATGAAACAGTTTGAAAGAAAGATTTATATTTTAGAATTTTATCCTAATAGTCCTAGAGAATTCCTTATAGAAAAAAAGAAAAGAAAAGAAAAAAAGGGAAAAAAGAGGAAGAAATAAAGCTACTCTGTCCTACTTTGGCAACTTTAGTTTTCCTCCTTTAGAATCTCTGACACGGTTGACAGATCAGTAGACGCCATCACATGCTCCAAGAATAGCTACGGGATATTTTATAGCGTTGATAAAAATGCATTTTAAAGATAATGCTAACTGTGAATGCTTGAAGTCATTCTAAATATTTCTTTGGGTAAGTTAATTGAGGTTCTGTATCCTGGGAAAGGCATGAGACCAATTAAAGCATTAAGGGCCAGAGCTCCAGAAGGATGAAATTATACGGCATGTTGTACACCCCCTCTCCGGTTTCACCAATTACAGGATTTCCCTCAGGGAGGTTTCCACACAAGGGTCTCAATTAGGAGAGTCTGCTAACCAAAACAAAGTCTTGTGGACAAGTGGTTTTTCCAAGAATATTACATTCAAAACAACTATAGTAATACTTCCTCCAATAAATATGTTTGCAATATTTCTGATGCTCTGTAGACATCCATATCATCTGTTTTTCATTCTGTAAAAACTGCATAAGTAGATATCATGCTCAGAGAAGAAATCTATGCGCAGCATGGCCTACTTTTAAAGTACTGGATGTTTTTCTCAGAAAGAATTAAGAGCTGTTATTAATAGGGCAAGAGATGCGTATCAATAAAATAGGTGTAAAAATCATTTTTCAACATAGTACAAATGAATTGTCTTTTTTTGTCCCCACCCCACCCCCACTCCCCACCCCCACTTCCCCCCCCCACTCCCCACCCCCACCCCCGGAGCTGAGGACCGAACCCACGGCCTTGTGCTTGCTAGGCGAGCGCTCTACCACTGAGCTAAATCCCCAACCCGAATTGCCTTTTTTTCAACCACTAATTTTAGGTATGTTGTTATTAGATGCCATTATATAAACTCCTTCGGTTCTTAAAATATATTTAAGCTCATAGTTGCATATTCGCTTGCCTATTCTAATGAACAATTTTCTTTTTTGTAAAGGAAAAAATAGCCTTCAATGAGATGAGCTGAACCTCGATACTGTAACTAGACAGACTTCCCTTACACCATCGTCAAATTTCCACTTGGCAATGCCAGAAATACTTGCAGCTCCATAGGAGATTTTTAAAAGATTTATTTAGTTTTATTTTATTTTTGTAAGTGTGTTGCCTCCAAGTATCACCACATGTGCGCGGTAACTGTGGGGAGTTAGAAGAAGCCACTGGGTTTCCTAGGAATGGAGTTATGGAAAACTGTGGCCACGTAGCCTCCACCTACAGCCATGGAGGTGCTAGAACCGCGCCCAGGTTCTCTACAATGGGATCAAGTGCCGTTAACCACCGAGCCATCTCTACAGCCCTTACGTGTTATTTTTATTAATAAATTATACACATTCTGTCGTGGGGTGCATTCAGGGCTATTTGTGTGTACAAGTGTACACCCATTTCACATATGACCTTTGGGAGCCCCACCCATGATCACGGGCTCATGCACCTGGAGCAGAGTGAGGCAGGATTTGAAACACGCTGGAGACAGTTCTAATGTTTCCATTACATCAAGGTGACAAGGCACACAACCATGCTTCAGGGGCTCATAAGCATCAGAGAGTAACTTAGCTTTGACCTATGGATGGCATTCATTTGGTGGCACCTGTTAATTGTGATATCCATCGTTTGATACTAGAATTCAGCTCTACACATTCTTTTTTTTATTATTATTAACTTGAGTATTTCTTATTTACATTTCGAGTGTTATTCCCTTTCCCGGTTTCCGGGCCAACATCCCCCTAACCCCTCCCCCTCCCCTTCTCTATGGGTGTTCCCCTCCCCATCCTCCTCCCATTGCCACCCTCCCCCCACCAATCACATTCACTGGGGGTTCAGTCTTAGCAGGACCCAGGGCTTCCCCTTCCACTGGTGCTCTTATTAGGATATTCATTGCTACCTATGAGGTCAGAGTCCAGGGTCAGTCCATGTATAGTCTTTAGGTAGTGGCTTAGTCCCTGGAAGCTCAGGTTGCTTGGCATTGTTGTACATATGGGGTCTCGAGCCCCTTCAAGCTCTTCCAGTCCTTTCTCTGATTCCTTCAACGGGGGTCCTGTTCTCAGTTCAGTGGTTTAATGATGGCATTCGCCTCTGTATTTGCTGTATTCTGGCTGTGTCTCTCAGGAAGTTCTACACATTCTTTTGCCACAGAAATACAACTCTTTTCCGGCTAAGGCATGCCGCTTTTCCAGACTACTCATCATTCAGAACAAAGGCAGCACAGAAAATTCGACTGAAGCACCAAAAGCTGTCCTTAAAATACGTCCGTTAGCGCTCACAGGTGTCTCTGTGGGTAAGCGTACTTGTCACTCAAGCCTGACAACCTGGGTTGGATTCCTTGGAACCCTTATTGAAGAGGAAACCGAGTTCTTAATGTTGTCCTCTGACCTCCACACACACACACCAGAGCACACTTGTACCCACATTCCCACACAGAACGAAATGCAGTCCCCTCCTGTCTCGTTCCACACACAATCTCCCTCGTGGAGTTCAGACTTCTCAATCTGACACTAAGTCTCGATTTTATTTTCTCTTCCTTCACATGTTGAGGAATATACATGGTACATACAGCAGGGGCAGCACACTCAACAGCTAATCAACTAGGGACAGGCTCCCAGAGATGAACATCCTTTCCCCTGTAACGAAAAGAACAGTGCAGTATCTGCCTTTTGGAGCTTAGGGAAACTCACTTAGTAGGTGCCTGGTATGTTATTGTTGCAACCACTGGTCAATTCAGGACACACACCCCAGAAGCAGTGATTGTACCCTACCACACATTTCCTGCGATTCTCTTCCCATCCTCTCGTCATCTGCTTCATTCTTCAACCCCATGGGCTTTTGTTTGTTCATCTGTTTGTTTGTGTAGGGCTTCTAACCACAAGGTAAGCCTCCCTTTGGAACTTTCTAGATCCGCTGTGACTTGTATCATCGAATGTTTATTTTTGTCTTGCTGCAGGAAGTCAAGGGACGGCATGACTCCTGACCTTGAACGTAACCCTTGATATTGATATATGCATTCTTGTAGCCGTGTGATGAATATTTACAGAATCTGGGTGCTCTGAATAATCTTCAAATCTCTTACATGGGCTCCCATGTTAAGAATTTTATGGATCTGAGATGGTTCTAAAATGGCAGAATAAAGGGTTCTGTTCTAGTCCCTTCTCCAAGATGGATAAGGGTAAACTGGGATTTCCTGAGACACTCAAGAGGGTGCTGCAGCTTTGGGACCTATACACAACAAATGGGACAATTAGTGGAGCTGTGAGCTGACAGAGACACAGCAAATCAAGTGGAAGAAATGCTGGTGGGCATGTCTTTTAGTCAGAAATTCTTGATGTGTTCCAAAGAAACCATCCGATTTGGAATGATTATTGATCCTAGAGTTTAAAAAAGGGCAACAGTTTGAGAAAGTCAGGAACTTCAGGAACCCACAGTAGATTGGTTAATAATTCCTTACCCTGTCACTGAACATAGCCCTGGGCTCACGGGTCACTCAGTAAATGAAGGTGCTGGCCTAGGACCAAGGCAGAGACCTGCACAGCTGAGCTGCGCTCACTGAGCTGTGACCGGCTGGCCCCGAGGCTGCACACCTGAGGAAAGAGCCCACTTAGCGGGCCACAAGCCTGAGCTGCTGTGACTTAGGACCCAAAGGCTATTCCAGGTTACCTCCTAGGCCTACAGCAGCCTGCAAAAAGCTTCTCTAATCAAGGCTGCCTCCCGTCCCTAATTAGTATGTCTCTTGAAATTGCTTACTTGTAAACCAAGACTGGAAATAGCAAACGGATCAAAAATATTCCATGTGGGTAGCAGGCCTGGCCTGCGCTTCATGATATAAAATTTATATTTAGGATGGAAAGCTACTTTAAGCTTTTAACATACTAGTTCTTTAGTGAGTGCTTGAAGGTAGCTGTGAGCTTTCGATCTATTATTGAAGAATGGCAGACTCTCTCTTAGTGGGAAATCCTACTGCTCTACAAAAGACGTTAGATGAAGACTTGTCGGTGGCTCCGGAGAGAAAAGTTTGCTCCCACTCCTCCTCCCACTTTTCAAGAAGCATCTTTTCAAGCTGTTTCTTTAAAAGCTTTAGAAAGTACAGAGACAGAAGAGGATGGCGGAGGCACCCTGTGCCACAGCAGCTGCATACAGTGAGACCTCTTCACTCCCCCAACAAGGATTTCATCTGCAAGACAAACTGATTCTCCGGTCTTGACCTCAGACCATTAGTCAAAGGCCACAAGTACAGGCTTGCGTCCTGCAACTGTATAATGAACCCTCCCCCTTCTATATAAGCCATAAGGCTGCAGTAGTAGTCAGCTTGAGGGGAGCACCGCCCTGAGCGGGCAGAGGGGAGCACACTAAAGAAGGCCCTCCTTCCGAGTCTTCGCTGTTGCGGAACCAGGTCAGGTGGTAAGAGTGAAGCTGCCTCTCCCCCCAGAAGCTGTAACAGCGCGTGACAATTAAACAGGTGGGAGTGCTGGCCAGAAAGGGGCCAGAGGGAACACTTGGTGCCATTCCTACTGCCTGCTCCCCTCCTGGAATTCTATCTATTCTCAAGGATCAGTTCCGTAACTATTCCTCCAGGAAGCCTTTCATAATCTCTCCCTTCCTTCTCTGTCCTCTATGTCCCTGCCTTTTCCAGAAGAACATACTCAAAACTGCACCTGACGTCCTCTGTAATCTGTGTGTCGGTGTCCTGCTGGCTCCCCATGCTCGTCTCCCATACAAGATCCAGGCAACTTCAAGGACTGCAAACACCTTTTTCTGTGGTGGTCCCTGTACACCAGCAGACTAGGCCGGGTGCCTAGGGCATAGCGGACAGCAGACTTTACACTCACTCTTCCATGTACCCACGTGTCCTCCCGACCCTCCTTAATCTACTTCACCCCTACTTATTAAGACAGGAACAGTAACCCCTACTCTTCATCCATGTAGCCATGAATGTGACCCTTACAGTTTTCTGTATTCCTGTGCTTCTGGCTTCTGTACTTAGATAAGGGAGTGTCATCTGACTGGAACGTTTGCCAGAAGAAATTGAGCATTCCCAGTCCAATCTAAGCCCTAATGACAGCCTGCTAATATCTCAACAGCCAGACGCAGTTGAGATTTCCCTGATCACTGAAAATTGATTAATTGGCCTCTTCCCTTCTCCCCCTCGCCCCGTCTGTGTGTATGCCGTATGTATGCGCAATGTGGATGTACCTTTGTGGAAAATACTGCACACATCACCTGACTTTGTCTGTAAACATGTTAGGATATTTCTGTAGTAGGTAAGCTCTTAGCTTTTAAAAACTATTTACATGTCCATTGGCATTTGTTCTAATGATTGGATGTAAAGATATTTTCTTCAGATTACAGTTCCATGTGACCCAGCATGCTGAGGTCTGAACGTCTACTGAAAACACATACGCTGTAAACTGAATCTCTCGGGCATTAATTTTGGAGATGGGGACCTAACAGGTGCATAGTGACTGGGACCCTGAACCTTGCAGCCGTGGATTCCTTCTTACTTCCTTTCTTCTGCCAAGAGGGAGCACAGCGTCTTCCTCTCTAGGTGTTGCAGCAATGAGGTACTGTCCTAGAAAGAGACACCCCCACCTGCCAATGCCTTCATTCTTGATTTCCTAGTTTCCAGAATGGTAAGGGACAACAATTCTCTCTTTATAAATTACCTACTCCCAAATATTCTGTTACAGCAACACACATCAGACAGAGAGAGAGATTCACTATCTACTTTACCCCAGCTGCATACCTGGTATGGAGCAGGCCTCAAGACCTAAAATTAAAGGGTGGGGGAATTCAAAGGGGAACACAGAAAACCATTTTTCAAGCTGGAGATGTGCCAGCATTCATGCATGCCCCTCCCTTTGCAAAATACATACAAAATTGCCCTCGACTCTCAGTCTCTATGATTCAAGAAAAGTAGCCTTTACTGCCAGCTTTGGGGGCATAAGAAACGGCTGCAGTGGGGCGAATCAAAGCAGCGCGGCACCTTTGCCAGTGTAATTGACTTAGTGATGGACACAGAAAGTCAAAGACACACAAAGAAACTTTCCTGACCGATGAAAGGAGGCGAGTACTCTCTCCTATTGAATGTCAACCCCGAGAACAAGAGGCTAATATCACAGCAAGGGCAGGCTGCATTTGAAAATGAATCTGACACAGAGAAAATAAGACGGAAAAGGAGGAAGAAATCAGGCCCCGAAGAAGGCTGCTGATTAGCTATTTTTCTCAAAGCTCTGACCAAATACCCAATGAAGCAGCTTAATGAGAGAGTTTGATTTTTGACTTAGAGCTTGAGGGCGCAGTGTTTGGTTTTGACTCAGAGTCTGGGGTACGGAGAAGGCAAGGCAGCAATGGTGTCTGGACACAGCTATGGCAGTAGGAGCATAAAGCCGCCTGCTCATATCGACACAAAGCAAGTCGAGGCCTACCCTTGGTAACCTACTTCCTCTAGGAAGGTGCGATCCTCTCGGATTTGACACCCTCCCAACCAGAGCCAGCAACTGAGCAGCACGTGTTCAGTCACATGACCTTTCCCAGGGCATGCCCCACTGAAATCACAACGGCACCTAGACACCTAAGCCAAACGCAGCTTTGCCGTTTGATGTGGTACCCAGATTCCACAGGGCAATCGAAATTGAACTTTTTAATTAAAAAACAAAACAAAACAACAACAACAACAACAACACACACACACACGCATAAAAACTATGAAGTTTTTTTAGTTATGTTGCTCAGTAAATACCATTTCGGCTTAAACATTCTTGGGTTGCACATTCTAAGATTTTCACCAGAAAGATTCTTGTGTGATACATGGTGACTCAGCACTGGTGCGGCCCTGCAAGGCTGTTACAAATTCCAGGACATCCTGACCTACATGGTGTGTTCCAGGCCAGGAAGAGCTACATAGTGTGGCCCTTTCTTGGAAAGAAGAACCAGAGAACAGGAGGGTGGAGAGGAGAGGAGGAAGAGGAGGAGGCAGAAGAGGAAGAGGAGGAGATTGTGGCCGTAATGGTGAACAACAACAAACAACGAACAGTAAAGAGAAGTCCCCAAGCCGCGTGAACGATAAATAAAACAACGTATTTCTCAGCATCATCCTTGCTCCGTGCTCATCCACTTGCACTTTCTTAGCAGATCAAGCCCTCAGGCATCAGATGCCACATTTATAAAAAATAGGGAACTGAGTGGCCTCTAAATCCCGTTTGGCCAAGGCGGTCTAGGAGTTTAGAAGCAACGAAGGCTGGGACGGCATACGGATGGATTTGACGTGGCGCTTGCTCGAAGTACCATGTGCGCACTGGCGCAGCTCCCTTTTCGGCTTAATTAATTTTAAATCTGCTTTCCTGGAAAAGAAGATAACTTCTAGAATGAGAAAGGCCTCTGCTCAGCACTTCTTTTTCAGCAGGAGCTGTTCTGTAGGAAAAGACTTTCTTCCCTCACTGTGGTTTTGGATTGCAATGTCAGCATTATAAAAGCGCATGCCGATATTAGGCATGATAACAGGAAGCCAAGGAGAGGCGTTCCTGTTCTTTTTCCCCAGCAGACTCTGTGCCTTCTGCAAGAAGCTCACCCCAGCAGCTATATGTTTATTCTTAAACACATATGTGTTCTTATTTCAAGTGCCTCACTTTTGGAACAGTATATTTAAAAAAAGAACAAAATAACTTCGCTTGGTTGGAAGACAAATTGCAGAATAATAACTTAAGGAAAAAAAAAACAGCAGATTTATCACCATTCCACCTTTTTCCTACAGGAGCTTTTGTAAAAGCTCAAATATGGGGTCAGCAATATAATTTGTACTATAATTACTTTATTTTATTATAATTTGAAATATAATTATTACTGGCATTGTGACAAAGTGGCAAAAAAAATAAAAACAAAACAGAAAATGTCTTCTGTTGTGGTAAATATTACTTCGAGGTTTCTACCGACCTTTGCTCATTTAGCCCCCTTCCCCCAAAAAGACAAGAAACCTTTGTATTTATACTAAGCCTTAAAGCCTTAGAGCTGGCAGATACCAGCTCTCTGTGCTGGTTTGTACACTTCCCTGTCAATCACCCTGCAATGCCACTTGTCATGCTCCTCCTGGGCCACTCCTACTCCAACAGGCTGGCTCTCACTGCCATGCACTCAGGTTCCACCCACCCAGTGCTGCCTTCTCTACCCCTGTCTCCTTTCTTGTTCCCTTCCTTTCTGATCTCTGCTTCAGACCCCAAGGCCCAGAACTCAGGCCCCGCCTACCTCCCTTCTGCCCAGCTACAGGCTGTAGGCATCTTTATTCAGCCAATAAATAGCTTTAAATTAAGGAGCAAGGTTTGCACAGCAAAAGCTGGCATTCATCTTGAGGCAACTAGCCCTTGGAGGATAGAATTTAGCAAAGCATACATACAGAATTTTACAATACATACATAGAAAAAAACAAACCTCAACATTCTTACTCTCATTTCTGGCACACAAAAATGCAAGATCAAGATGATGACTCTCTCTGGAGCTTAGAGAATACTACTTCCTTATTATATCTACATACAATCTCCCTTTATTATACTTCTAATCACCTCTTATTATAAGGTGAGGACATCAGTCACATTCAGTGAAGGCTCTTGAAACCCATTGAGAAATGTCTGTCTCCTTCAAAATTCATGTTAGAACCTTAACCATAACTTGATAACACTTGTTTTTTGTGGCTAGATATTTTAGAGGTCATTATGCTTGCCCAAGGTCATGAAAGGTCACTCATCTGGAAAGTAGTGTCCTCACAAGAGGCCAGGGCACTCTTTCTATAACCATTGTTTGGCTTTTCTTGTAGCCAGGAGAACAAATAGGGCATTGACAACAGAACAAAGAAATGATTCCATCCAATGAGTGTATTGGGTTGCTTACAGGGATAAGTGTTGGCTTAGATTTTCAAAACCTACTTTTAATAATGGTCCTTAAATGCTTCAACCTCCCTTGTAGCCCATCACCCAGCAGAGGTAGTAGAAAAGAAAGGTTAATAGGAAACAGGGTTGGGGACCTCTTTAGAAATAGTCCTTTGGGGGTGATTCCAATCTTCAATGTCAGCAATCCAGTCCTCTAGCAAAACATCAACATAAGTCAGCAGCGGCAGTCCAGTCCACTCAGCCATTACCACTCATGAATCAGCGATGGCATGACGCCAGAACATCACAGGAAGCTCTTTGGCCAGTTACTTACTCTCTACGAAGTCATGACAAACGAAGATCAGGAACACGGTACCAGGTGAGGCCGTACAAGGCATACGAATGCCGGAGCTTCCTCCTACTGTCTGTGGAGTCATCAATCATCCTCTCACGGGTCTGCTTCAACAAAACATTCTTTCAGCTGTCAACCCCAGCAAAACATCATGTGAGGGAACTGAGTTTCCAAAGAAACAAGAAATTTCCACTTCCGGTAAGAGAGGTGTTCCAGCAGCATGGATGACCCAAAGGCAGCTGCATTACCAACAGCCCACCCAGACGGGGTGAGACGGGAAAGAAAGCTCAACCCCAGAGCTCCTTGTATAATCTGACAGCAGCTCAACAGGTATAGGGTCCCCTTCCTCAGAATTGTTATTGTTTACTTAACCTTGAGGAGGTAGGTGCCCTAGAACTTGTGAACCTCATTTCAGAAGTTTCCCGAGACAACACCTTGTTTGCCTCCAGAGGCTGTAATTTTGGCTTAATTTTGGGATCTTAAGC